>NC_081311.1:117505000-117592500 GCF_026419965.1 Kogia breviceps | reverse complement strand
CAGGTAATCCCTGAATTATAGTTTTTTCTGGATATATGCCCGGGAGTGGGATTTCTGGATCATATGGCAACTCCATTTTTAGTTTTTTGAGGAACCTCCACACTGTTCTCCATAGTGGCTGCACCAATTTACATTTCCTCAATGGTATAGGGGGGTTCCTTTTTCCCCGCATCCCCTCCAGCATTTGTTATTTGTAGACTTTTTACTGATGGTCATTCTGATAGATGCAAAGTGGTACCTCACTGTGGTTTGATTTGTGTTTCTCTAATAATTAACGATGCTGAGCATCTTGTCATGTGCCTATTGACCATCTGTATGTCTTCTTTGGGGAAATGTCTATTTAGATCTTCTGCCCATTTTTTGATTGGGTTGTTTGGTTTTTTGTTATTAAGTTGTATGAGCTGTTTGTATATTTTGGAAATTATGCCCTTGTCAGTTACATCATTTGCAAATATTTTCTCCCATTCTGTAGGTTGTCTTTTCGTTTTGTTTATGGTTTCCTTTGTTGTGCAAAAGCTTATAAGTTTGATTAGGTCCCACTTGTTTATTTTTGCTTTTATTTCTATTGCCTTGACAGAATGAACTAAGAAAACATTGGTGCCATTTATATTAGGGAATGTTTTGCCTATGTTCTCTTCTAGGAGTTTTATGGTGTCATGTCTTATATTTAAGGCTGTAAGCCATCAAAATGTATTTTCTGATATGTATACCCTTCCTTTATCCCCTTTGTGAACTGGCAAAGAACTGTTTTTTAACTAAGCATTCATTAAGCAATCAGAATATATTCACAAAAGACGGTATGTATATATATGGTCCATTGTAACACAAGGTAGTAATAACTCCTTTACCAGTTAATGAGGAATGTCCCTTATGTGCCTGCAATCCAAGAGAAAAAATGTGTTATGACCACAGTTATTTCAGTGTTATTGGGCAGTTAGAATCTATTAAGGATCTTAAAAAGGCATATATCTTGATACTGAAATGTGCAGTTATTCTTATCTCTATAAATTGTCACTGCATGTGCAAACAGTGGGCAAGGATGAAAGGTAAATTCACACACAAATAAACTAGTGTGTGTGTGTGTGTGTGTGTGTGTGTGTGTGTGTGTGTGTGTGTTTAAAATCAGACACACTTTAACAATGCAGAAATGGAGAATATACGGTGAGTTATAACCAAGAAAGAATGCATTATATGGGCACAGGGCCATAGTTGTTTCTTCTACTAGAAAAGCAGACAACCCTAAAATATTGGTTCTCATCCACACCATGTAAATTTAAAAATATAAAAATTGTACACAGAACATATAAAGCTCTTTTGTGTTAGGGCACTTGTGTTTGTCAAGCACAGAGGGACGGTGAGTGTTACACATCACTGACATCCTCTTGGAAAGTTAGAGTGCCTGAGTCATTTGCTGCAGGGCCTCCTAACTTCTTCCCTAGGAAAGTGACCCAGTAAATCTTTAGAAAAAAGCATTTTAGCTCTTTCAATTACAATGCCTGCAAGCATTGCCCGTGCATTATCTGAACAACAGGAAGGCAGAGGACAAGTAGAAAACACCTACTACTTCCACAGGAGGAAAGACATAGCCTACTTTTGTAACAAACTCCTGATGGAGTTAAACAGGCATTATAGACCTCATCATCACGCACCACTGTCAAGTACAAAAAAGCACTTATTATTTTGGTGAGAGGAATAAATGAGAAGTCTACAGTAATCATCCATCTGACCCACAACCCAAGCCTTTCAGCAGGCTAGAATGAAAAAGGCTGCTTTTCCCAAGATAAAGACAAATGATGGAGCTATTAGTACTTTATTCAAGTACTAATAATTCACAGCATAAAATAATTTTTTGCTTCAAGTATATATATTTACAATTCCATAAAACTTCTTTAATTGGTAAGCATCTAAAATGTGTACCAGTTTCCATAAATTTATATTTGTTCATAAATCTTTATAGCTATTCCTGGTAGGTACATAAAGCTACACCTGGATTTAGAGTGTCTATGTGCTGATCAGCACACAGATTGACACAAAATATGGTTTCTATCCTGGAGGAGATGGATTCTTATGAATATCAAGCAACATTTTGTCCACTGCAGAAAAACGTTGGCTTTGAGCTTTATGGAAACCAAAAGGAATGGTGTTGTAAGTATACCATCTTGGGGAAGTACTAAGACATCATCGATCACAGTAAAAATGTAGTTGCAAATAACAATTAAAAAACTATTATTTTCTTTCTCCACGTAATCAATAGAGGCTTATTGTTTAAAAGATTTGCAGTGATACAAAAAAGAGAGTTCTTTTGTGTTAGGGTGCACAAGTTTATAGAGAATAGAAGGAAAGTAAGTGTGTTAGACGTTATTCAAGTTCTCCAAGAAAGTTTGCATGGCCGAATCATAAACAAGGTACACTAACCAAGCTAATAGCAGTATATGATGCCAACGAGACATCACTGTGTGGTGTTCTCCAGACTTTCAACTGTGAAAGCAAGTTACTTCCTATGGACCAGTGCTTGGGGCCAAAGAGTAAGCATGCATGCTTCTGGCTCAGCACTGCAAAGTAAGTTCCTCCACTTTTATATTGCTCTCTTGGTTGATAATGCTAGAAAATCACATTGTGGTAGTGAGAAACGGTAGCATGGAGGAACTTCAAATTTCCAAGTTGAAATTTTGGAAAGTATATGTCTAATTTGTTTATTAAGCGAAATTATTTTACTGTTGCACAATTTTTAAAAATCATTAGACTCATCTAATCAGTTAATTTCTCCATATATATGGAAAATAATGATCATGAAAATTCAGCCAGCAAATGCCATTTTCCAACAAAATAGAAATAATATTTTTGTGCCATTTATCAGATTATTATTTCCCAGCTTAAAATTGCACTTCTTACACTAGGATTAGGACTAACTTCTACAAACCCATTTCTGCAAACTCAACTGTCTCTTGTTAGACTTTCTCAATAGGGATGTTGAAGAGTGACTGGAAGCCTGGGCAAGGGAGAGGGATGCTTTTCTCTATATTGCTTGACAGCCATTTTTCTTTATATTGTCAATGACAGTTAGTTTTGGATTCCAGGATTTTCCCCCCATATTCTCAGACCCAGCTTATTGCCCTCCTTCAAAAACACCAGCACTAGCTGGCTGGCAGTTCCATCTCAGAAATCTGATTTCTGGCTCTGTGGAGAGCCTCCCTCGGGCTCCAGAAGCACCCTCTCCTTACAGCACCCTCTCCTTAGGGGTCCTCTTAGCGGTTCTGACTGCTTAGGGTCATTATTCAGAGCTTCTGAGGCTACAGTTTCACCCAAGCAGCCTCTTTTCCTCAAGGACATGAGCCTCATGTCAGCAGGGCCACTCCTCCAAATGTCTAAGTTTTAGTAATAACTCCACCATCTTCTCTATGTTCCCCAGTCCTAGGCATGACAGCTCTTTTCTGTAGTTTTCATCTCCATATTACCTCAGTGTTCCTATTTGCCTCAGTTGTACTCCAGAGCCCATCTAACCAATTCCTTATGCTAAATTCTTTCCATTAAAATAAGTGATGTTCTAGTTTTTCTTACTTGACTTTGCTGTTATAAAGAATACAAATTTGAATTTTAAATATGTTTATGAGCTGATACAAAAGAAACCTACAAAGCTAAAATATGAAGTGAAAGTAGGAATCCCAGATAATATATAAGTACTGAAGTTAGAGTTCATCCTGGGGCTTCTGTTAAACCCTGGTGATCTTATGCTCCTACTTTGATGGTTGCTCGGTGAATAAAGAATGAGATATAAAATCTAGGGACCAACTGAGGAAGGGAATCAAATTGAATATCCCCAAAAAAACCTGGGACACAAAGTGTCACACCCTTGAAGACGGGTAAATGAGAAATAACCCAGCCTTGAAGAAAAGGTCAGCAAGAAAATTTGCCTGTTCTAAACTTGGCACTGGATTGTAAGGGAAACACTATTTCCTTAGAATTCACAGTCTAAAACTATCTCTCATGCAGTTTGTTTTCTGAATTCATGATTTACGGTATGAAAAAACAATTAAATAATTTAATTAGAAATGGGCTTGAGACAGTGGTGCCCCCAGGGGAATGGTGTTGTGAAAATACTGTGACGATATTGGGTGAAGAAACTCAGCTTCAACTCAGTGACAAATACTTCACAAAATAATATGAAATTTATTACACAACTGTGTAATAAACATATAAAACACAAAACAAAAAAGAGTTGGGGACCAACAGAATTTCACTAAAGTATATTTGCATACAGTGACCGCAGGCAAAAGAAAAATGATCCAAATGAAAAAACAAGGAATAAGAAGGAGTTAATGGTGCTATTGGTATGCATTGGCAAACTTGAACAATCTTTACTACTTGAAACAAAAATAACAATATCTGATTTGAGAGTAAAAGAAGGGTACAGATAAATTATGGACAAGAGTAACACGTGTTTTAGAGTTGGATAATCCTGGTTAAAGTATCCTAAGATTCTTACCTTGTTCAGATAAAGGTATTATGATAGTTAATTTATGTGTCAACTTGGCTGGGCCACAGGGTGCCAGATATTAGGTTAAACATTATTCTGGTTGTGTCTGTGAGGGTGTTTCTGAAGGAGATAAACATATGAATTGGTAGACTGAGTAAAGCAGATGGCTATTCTCGGTGTGGGTGAGCCACCTTCAATCTATTGAAGGCCTGAATAGAATGAAAGGTTGAATTCGCTCTCTCTGCCTTTCTGTCTTTGAGTTGGGACAGCAGTCTTCTGCGCTTAGACTCAGACTTAGACTGGAACTACACCTCCAGCTCCCCTGATTCTCAAGTGTTCAGACTCAAACTGGCACTCACAACACTGGTTCTCCTGGTTCTCAGGAGTTTGGACTCAGACTAAAACTAAACCATTGTCTCTCCTGGGTCTCCAGCTGGCTGACTACAGATCTTGGGACTTTTCAGACTCAGTAATTACATGAGCCAATGCCTTATAATAAATCTTTACATATATACAGATATCATATATATACACATGTCATATACATATATATTTTCTGTTGGTTCTATTTCTCTGGAGAACCTTGACTTAAACATGCATAGAGATTGATTAATTTTAAACTCAGTTAAGTATGCTTGTCAAATAACTAGTGAGTAAAAGATAGTGTATGTAATTAAAGGAAAAGTTGGAGGAAAAATAAATGTGTTCAAAAGAGACCAGAAAAAATAAAGGAGAGGAAGAGGGGCAAAATGAACTTCAGTTTCAAGTAGAAACATGCGAGTGTGAAAAACGATGTACAATGAATGGGCAAGTTGCAGAAAGATATATACAGTACCCTTCCATTTATAATCATTTCCAAAGTCGATAAAATTAAGCAATGTAATTTTTACAGATACATATTTGAATGGAGAAACAAATCTTTTAAAGGAAGAAAATGATTAAAACAAATTTTATCATAGTGACTATTCTGTTGGGGGTCAGAGGGAAATATTAGTGAAGAAAAGAGACAAAAGGACCTTTAAGATACTGATAAAGTTTATTTCTTGGGCTGAGTGATCATTTTGTTATATTTTAAGCTGTACAAATATGTTGCATACAATTATCCCATATCCCCAAGGACTCTGTAATCCCATGCCTTCTGTCAATTGCTAATTGAAAGTTTCTGCAAGTCTTTTTGAGAGGAGTTTCTCTAGGATGGGCTGTGAGCTCCGCCTACATATCTGGCAGCCCTGAGGTCCCAGGAAGTTCCTTCCTGCAAAAGCACCCCTTTAGCAATGCCAAATAGGAATGGGTAAATATTGCAGCCTCCACACCCCTCAAGTGAAGCAACTAAGGTATTTCTAAGCATATTCCAGCTATCTCCAGCAGGATTCAGCATGTTACCCACAGTAAACCTCTTCATTTACCTAAAATGTGTTGACTTTCTTCTTGTGGCTACAGGGTCTAAAGACAGTCCCCAAAGTACCAACGTTCCCAGTGTTCATACCCCAAGTAGTCTCCTCTCAGTCTGAATGATGGAAGTGACACTGTGCATTTGGAAGCCTATGACTTACAATGACTTGTCAGCTTCCTCTGTAGCACTTTTGGAAATCTAGAAATGCCATATAAGAATTTTGACTGTACTACTTATGGAAACATGAGTCGCCCTAAGATCACACAGAGAGACAGAGGGACAGCCTCCCCTTAATGAGCTGTCTTGCTATGAACCCACCCCAGTCACTATTGACTGTAGCCTCATAAGTCCCAAGTGAGACCTAATGAAAAACCAAGCATCTGATCTCAGTCAACGCACAGAATTGTAAGATATAATAAATGGTTATCCTTGCAAGCCACTGATTATGGAGTGACTTGCTACCCAGTAGCAGAAAACTAAAACACCTCTTTCTGTGCTCTCACTTTCCCATTCTCATGTGGGTGTTTCCTGTCATAACCTCCCAAATAAACTTCACTCTAAATATAGTCTTAGAGTTTACTTTTAGAGGGGTCCAAACCAAGACAACAAAATTAACAGTTAAAGGCAAATCAACATAAAATAAAATAATTTCACATTATCTAACTGTCACATACAGGCATACACACAAAACTAAGGAATCATCATTTCTTTTTTTTTCTTTTCTTTTTTTTTTTTGGATAGGAAATGGAGCTTGTTAAGTGGAAGTTACTTGATAATGGCTACAAAATAAAATACTGGCATTGTCATGTACTGTGCAAAAGGGTATGTGTTGTAGATATTTCTGTCCATTTTTATATTATCATTCTTATTCCTCTCTTTGATCAGCAATGACAGAGGCAGGACTGAGCTATTAGAAACATCTTCTTGTTAATTTGCAAACCTGTTCTTAGTTCCTTTGAGCTGCTAAAGCAGAATACCTTAAACTGAATGGCTTATAAACAAAAAATATATTTCTCACATTCTGGAGGCTGTCCAAGCTCAAGGCTCCTACAGATTCAGTTTCTCATGAGGGCCCACTTTCCAGTTTATAGATATGTTCTTTCTTTGTCCTCACATGGTGGAAGGGGTAAGGGAGCTCTCTGGAGTCTTTTTAATAAGGGCACTAATCCCATTCATGAGGGCACCACCCTCATAAACTAATTATCTCCCAAAGGCCCCACCTCCTAACACCATCACATTGGGGGTTAGGTCTCAATATATGGGTTATGAGGGCAAGGCACAAGCATTCAGTCTATAACACCTTTTTTAAAAAATTAATTAATTTATTTTTTGGCTGTGTTGGGTCTTCGTTTCTGTGCCAGGGCTTTCTCTAGTTGCGGTGAGCGGGAGCCACTCTTCATTGCGGTGTGCAGGCCTCTCACTATTGCGGCCTGTCTTGTTGCGGAGCACAAGCTCCAGACGTGCAGGCTCAGTAGTTGTGGCTCATGGGCCTAGTTGCTCCGTGACATGTGGGATCTTCGCAGACCAGGGCTCGAACCCACGTCCCCTGCATTGGCAGGCAGATTCTCAACCACTGGGCCACCAGGGAAGCCCAACACCTTCTCTTTTAAAAATTGTATGTGAATAAAGTTTCACCATGGCCATAAAAACAAAACAAGGTTTAGAAAAGTATATTTTTATTATTTTTAAGTGATTATTTTTTAAATGTGTGAATAGGCTCAAAATTTTATTATTTGGAGAAATTTAAAATAGGACAGGCTTTCATCTTTATGAATGGGTCACATGTAGACTTTCCAGAAGAATAAAAATGTAATAGATGATAGCTCATTGTCCCCTTAAGCCTAAGAAACAATACAGTAGTTCATTTTCTCATCTGCTAATTCACATTTGTCTTTAATTTCCCTCATTCCACATAATAAAGGGTATGCTTAATAAATAGCTCACCTAGTAAGTAAGGTTAACAGAGTGCATATTCACTTTTTTCAATAGAGGAATTAACTACTTTAGTTAACTATTTTACTATCTGTAAAGCATTTACCATAGTTAAAATTTTAATAACTCTATAATATTTTATTTTAAAATAAAATTACATAGTTGTTGTACATATTCCTAATTTATCTAAATATGCCATTACATACACCTTTGAAACTCCATGTAGAATTTGAGTTCATTTTAAAGTATGTTTTCCAATAGCATGGTTTAAAACTTGGATAGCTGGCCTTTGAAATGTATAAATTATAAAAGTAGAAAATCAGCATAGTTTTCTTTTCCTGAGAAGTGGAGCAGTTAATATTCAACATGAAATGTCTAATCTTTAAATACATTATAATCTAACTGCTTAGGATAATTTTTGCTTTAATACCTTAAGAGTCTGCAAAGCCTGAAGGATGGGATTATTAAGATGGAATTTTAATGTCAAAATTATCAGAGAAGTGAACATATTGCTAGTGTTCATAAAAAATTGTATTCAATTTCTGTATGATTTGTTCAAATAAGAGATGAGAATATATTTGATTATAGCTAGTAAGTAACCCAAAATTTGATCAGATGACTGGAGGTCACTGCTACATAAAGGCTGTCGACCTCAGAGATTAGACTATTTAAGAGCTGAATTTACTCAAATGTATAAATGTACCTGCAGAGATATGCATAAAAATGTAGTCATGAAGTAATTAAACTGTTGGAATATTTTGCAGTGAAAATAATAAGAAAAGGAGAGTATGAAAATAAAAAATGAATATAAATGATGGTAATTTCTTTGGAAAACAATGCAAAAGTGTAGAAAACATTTCTCAGTTCTCATTTTTTAAAGCTTTGGGTAACTCAAAACTAACATGCACAATCGATTTCTAAAGTTAAATCTTATTTTATTTAGCAGACATTTATTAGTGTTCAGATTAATCTGTGGTACAGAATTTACTGTGGAAAGCCAAATAATATGTAAAGCAATAACAAGATAGCATTTAACTCTACTATTTTAGGTAATTGTTTTGTAGCAAATACATACTTTGCAGTATTTTTTATAATCATGCTTGTCAATTTCTTAAGGAGAATTATCCCTGTAGCAATACAAATTTCCCCTTCTACATTAACAAATACCTACAATGATGTGCTCATACATAATCATTTATGACTATTAATAGAAACTATAATAAGCAATCAATAGTCATTCAAACTTACAATTATAATTTTTATCCCATTGATTGGGGGAATGTAGAAACTTTTATGTATTGGCCTTAAGATACAAAAGTTCAGTAAGTACCCTTCTTAGAACAATGCACATTTTTAATTTATGAATGTTCTTTTATATTGTAGATATATACAGTTATGTTTTCCCCGGTGCTACATAATTATAACTTGTAATATGTAAATATTTATGAATTCACAGGATGTTCGCTAGGAGAGAAGAATGTTATACTTGCAGATTTGTCTAGTATTTGCAGAATTCAGCTCTTATTATTAGGCTTTATGTTGTATTGCAAAATGTAAAAATACATTGTTATAAATTTGACTTGTCTAGAAAACATACCCTCTGGTGATTCTATTGAGATTTGAGGATTATCTCAACATTATTTATTGTTAGAAATAGACATTACAATGTTAGTTGAAAATTTTACTCCCTTTACTTTTATATAAGTAAATGGAGGACATAATGTCCTGCATTCTAGGTGATAAAATATAGTTCAAACATTAATATCATGAGGTATTAGAATTTATAGAACCTTAGAGAGCATCGAGGCAGAAATGTCACACTGATTGGAAGTGGCAGTCTAAAATGCAATTTAAAGGATTCTATCAGGATTAGAGATTAAAGGATACTTATCAGTCCAATGAGGAAGAGCCCTTGGCTGACTGAGAATGTAGACCATGAGTCCTGGAAGGGAACCTGGGGGCAAGCACACTGTGGGCTTGCCTCCCCTTATCTAGTATATATCAAAGATCCTAAAAGTTGGCCAAAAATGAAGATTCCAATTCCTAAAACATCTCATGGAGTTATCAGACAGAAGTAATTCTTAATCTTTGTCCATATATTTGCTCAAAATCTGATTCCTATAATTCTCTCCACTTAATCCTAATCTATTACTCATTTCAAGCCTGCAAACATTTTAGATGTTCTTTTCGACTTTTGATATTTCTCTTTTCCAAATCAAAAGTCATTAATTGCTCCAGCTTTTTAACCATTTCTACAGTTGCTCACATTCTTCTTAAAATATTACTCCCAGAACTAAGTCCTCTAGATCAGGGGTCCCCAACACCCCAGCAGCGGACTGCTGGTCTGTGGCCTGTTAGGAACCGGGCCACACAGCAGGGGATGAGTGGTAGGAGAGAGAGCAAAGCTTCATCTGCTGTTCTCTATCGCTCGCATTACCGCCTGAACCATCCTCCCACCCCGTTCCCTCCTCCCCCCACATCCATGGAAAAATTGTCTTCCATGAAACCAGTCGCTGGTGCCAAAAATTTTGGGGACCACTGCTCTAGATGATATCTTAACTGTGTAAAGTAAAACAATGGTATCTCTTCATGAACACACAATACTCCTATTTAATGCAACATAAGATCCCATTATCTGTTTCATGGTGTTTTCATCCCCTTTGGTCATAATACGCTTACCATTGAGTACAGTATTTAGATTTTTATTTTTTTAAATTTTTTTAACGTCTTTATTGGAGTATAATTGCTTTACAATGGTGTGTTAGTTTCTGTTTTACAACAAAGTGAATCAGTTATACATATACGTATGTTCCCATATCTCTTCCCTCTTGCATCTCCCTCCCTCCCAACCTCCCTATCCCACCCCTCTAGGTGGTCACAAACCACCTAGATGATCTCCCTGTGCCATGCAGCTGCTTCCCACTAGCTGTCCACCCTACGTTTGGTAATGTATGTATATCCATACCACTCTCTCACTTCGTCACAGCTTACCCTTCCCCCCCTCCCCATATCCTCAAGTCCATGCTCTAGTAGGTCTGTGTTTTATTCCTGTCCTACCCCTAGGCTCTTCATGACATTTTTTTGTCTTAGAGTCAATATATATGTGTTAGCATACGATATTTGTTTTTCTCCTTCTGACTTACTTCACTCTGTATGACAAACTCCAGGTCCATCCACCTCAGTACAAACAACTCAATTTCATTTCTTTTTATGGCTGAGTAAGATTCCATTGTATATATGTGCCACATCTTTATCCGTTCATCTGTTGATGGACACTTAGGTTGCTTCCATGTCCTGGCTATCGTAAATAGAGCTGCAATGAACATTTTGGTACATGACTCTTTTTGAATTATGGTTTTCTCAGGGTATATGCCCAGTAGTGGGATTGCTGGGTCATATGGTATTTCTATTTGTAGTTTTTTAAGGAACCTCCATACTGTTCTCCATAGTGGCTGTATCAATTTACATTCCCACCAGCAGTGCAAGAGTGTTCCCTTTTCTCCACACCCTCTCCAGCATTTATTGTTTCTAGAGTTTTTGATGATGGCCATTCTGACCGGTGTGAGATGATATCTCATTGTAGTTTTGATTTGCATTTCTCTAATGATTAATGATGTTGAGCATTCTTTCATGTGTTTGTTGGCAATCTGTATATCTTCTTTGGAGAAATGTCTATTAAGTTCTTCTGCCCATTTTTGGATTGGATTGTTTGTTTTTTGTTATTCAGCTGCATGAGCTGCTTGTAAATTTTGGATATTAATCCTTTGTCAGTTGCTTCATTTGCAACTATTTTCTCCCATTCTGAAGGTTGTCTTTTGGTCTTGTTTATGGTATCCTTTGCTGTGCAAAAGCTTTTAAATTTCATTCAGTCCCATTTGTTTATTTTTGTTTTTATTTCCATTTCTCTAGGAGATGGGTCAAAAAGGATCTTGCTGTGATTTATGTCATAGAGTGTTCTGCCTGTGGTTTCCTCTAAGAGTTTGATAGTGTCTGGCCTTACATTTAGGTCTTTAACCCATTTTAAATTTATTTTGTGTATGGTGTTAGATTTTTTTTAAATGAATCATTCCTATCTGTTCCAAATACTAGGTGTTTACTAATTTCCTCATCTGATAATAATGATAACCATATTTTCATGGTTGTTCATTATTAGCCAAGAATTACACTAAGCATTTTATCTCAATTATATTACTTAAAATCACCATAGCCCTAATTTTATCTACAGATTAAAAAAAAAAAAAGGTACCAGAAGAAGCCTAGTACCCTGCCCAAATATGTGGCAGCATTACATTTAACCCCTTTATATTTATTATGTTAGTTTGGAACAATTCATTTTTTTGAGTTTTTATTTAATAATGATGTTGGTAGCACAGGGAGATCAGCTCGGTGCTTTGTGACCACCTAGAGGGGTGGGGTAGGGAGGGTGGGAGGGAGGGAGACACAAGAGGTATGGGAACATATGTATATGTATAACTGATTCACTTTGTTATAAAGCAGAAACTAACACACCATTGTAAAGCAATTATACTCCAATAAAGATGTTAAAAATAATAATAATGATGAGGTTGGGCTCTCTTAGGAGACAAGGAACACATTCTGAATTTATCTTAGATATTTGAAGATTTATTTTAAGTATACTTGAAGTAAATGTTAATGGAAAACTGAGTTACATAGCAAACATCTTAAATAAAAGGAAAGTTTCTACAGATATTTAATAGCTTTAGTGTCTCGACTATGATATTCTTTACCCAACAGGAGAATACTTTGTGCTTAGCATCCTTCTTGAGAAGAGCTTCTTTTCCTCTTTACAGTTGGATGTGATATTACGGTCACTCAATTGTTTTCTGTCTCTGCTGCTACTGCCCATGATGAGAAAAAAAAGACTCTACTCTCCGCCTAGATCCTTCTAATTAATTACATCTTCTGCATATTCATTTTAATATCATAATACTTGATGCTTGTCATCTTACCAAACATCTTTCATTTAGTTCCTCTTTAATTCTCCCAACAATTTAAAAGTAAGAAACATTTTAATTCTCAAATGACATTAAATAATAAAACACAACAACTTGAGGCTTGGAGAAATAAAACAATAGCAAATAGACCAATTATTAAATAGGTAGGACATTTCTGAACCTGGATTCATACTCAGGTTTGACTCCAACATCTAGCTGCTAGCTCACAGCCTGTTTTCTCTGTATTTCTTAAGTTCTGACCATTCTACTGGCCCCAGTGCTTTCTCTGTGTCCCAAGTTCATATTCCAAAAAAGTTCACATTCCAAAGAGGTTTACTAAGTGATTGTTAAGTCCTTACCCCTATGGTGATCCCGAAGAATCTCTGAGATTTTGCCAAATGCCTTACTTGTATGAAAATATAAGGTATGTGTGACATTTCTTTGATCCACCAGTTTAACAAATCTATCAAAAAATAAATCACATTAGTTTGAACAAAAATGTCTTGGTAACATATCAAAATGTTAACAACACACATACTTGCAAATCCATGTTATAATTTTGTAGGAGAGATCTGCTTATTAAATCTTGAATCCACAAATCTCCTTTTATATAAATTAAAACATTTACCTAATTTTCTCTTGTTTTATCTTCCATTTTCCATGTTTTCCTAAATGTTACTTACGGAGAGTATCCAACTGCATACACCTTCAATGTTCTCACCAGCAGTGCTCTGCTAGAAACCACGAGCTCTTTTGTGAGGTAGCTACTCTTTTACCATTATTCTCCTTTCTTGGGCTTCACACTTTACCTGACACATTCTCTCCTTTTCAGTTTCAAGATTGTTTTAAACATTTCTCTACAGATAGCTCTTCAGTTGTCTCTAAACAATCACTATTAAAAATAAAGCTGTTCTTGTATGCTCACATGCTTGAATGAAAAATAAAAAACTATCTATTGGGTCATACATACATGTTAAATTTTGATAGTTACTGCCAAATTGCCCAATAGATTGTGTCACTCTATTCTGTGTTTCTTATTTATATATATTTATTGTACCATATATGCTAAGTAATACATGTACTTCTACCCATATCTTTTGATTCTGTAAAGAACTTAAGTCTCCATTTATTTTCCTTTGAAGCTTTTTAAATTATCAATTAATTTGCATCTTTATTCTTCCTAAAACCTGTCTTAGAGCCATGCCTTATTTTCATTTCTTCATCTGTTCTTGTGCACAAGTTCCTCTTTTCATCCTGTTTGTGGATATTCTTTTAAAAACTTTAAGATGCAAACAATATATTTAGAAAGCTTATATATATGTACACAAAACAAGCTTCATTAATTACAAATCTAGCCATCTCTCTAGTGGCTGTCCTTATGGGTACTTAACTGAATTAAGAAAAACTTAGGAATAAAAAATGATCTTAATGCATGTAAAACTAAATTTTTTCTGAATGAGACAATAATAATCTGCTTTTATACATTATAAAAAACTTCAACCTACTTCTCATTTGATCCTAGCAACCCTTCGTAGCATAACTAACTATTATTATTTCTATCATGAAGATGAGAAAGCTGAGACTCAAAAACAAACTGATTTGCCCAAAGTAACAATTTAGACGGCAGTATATATGGGATGTTAACTTCAAATATAATACTGACTTCACTTGAGCTTGCTGTTTCTCAAAAATCTGAAGTATTTTTGTAATTGTCCTCTCTGTCACCTTTCATGCCCCAACAAAATGTCCTCCCCAACTAAAAATCCACTAATTAATTCTATTGAATTAAGACTTTTAACATAGAAGAGTCCTCTATTCAAAATCCAAATACCCTTAGAGATTTAATAATCAAGCTGTTAAGTAATTAAATCTTAGTAAGAATTAGCTTATCTGATTGCTTTCCATCAACCACTAAGTGGGAAGCAATGGAGCACAAAGTAAAAAAGATGGGATGGGTTGGGAACCAAAACACAAATAATTCTGAAGGCAACTGACAGAGTATAACTAACTGTTGGTAGCATGAAATTCTGGGTACCTGGTATAAATGGTGAGTATAACTAGCAGAGCTGTAGATACCAGGAGAAAATCAATTATTTCACAATTTTTTCATATGACTGGTCTTGGATGAAGACATAAGGTAACAGTCATTCTATATATTAATTGGGATTTTACCTCTATTTCTCTTATTCTCTCATTTAATAGTTGATAATATATGCTCTTATTTTATAGACCGTGATGGTAAAACTAACTTGACTTTTTCTGGTGTGCTCTTCTCTTGGCCTGGCATACACTTCCATAGACTGCAACTCAAAGAGAAACAAACCAATAAAATCCCCCATCACTGACGCTTCTCCGACTATCTCCACCACTTACCAGACCTGGTGAATCCAGCCAACTCCCTTGCTTGTACCTCAATTTAATGTACACAGGCTTATGTCATACAGTCACGACTCCTTTCCATAAATTTCTTTTATATCTTCTTTCTTCTGTCTGTTTATACTGGAATGCAAAGTCATATTTACCTTTGCATTCTTGACATCTGTCACAAGGTCTAGATCTTGTGGTCAAGACAAATAGGTACTTAGTAAATATTTAAAGAATTAACTAATACCAGTGAAAATATGTATGTAAGTATATTTCTATATAACAAATATTTTCTCCTCTCTTGATTGAGCTGAATAGTCACCTGTTTTATCTGCTTTAAACTTGTTTTATTATTCTTCAACTAAATTTCATAGATTTTTTTTTTAAAGCAACGTATTTGAAACCAGAGACTAGAAGGTAAAAGAAGTTTTACTGGGAGCACATAGCAACCTGGTGAAAAAGACAAAAACAAATCAAAAACCAAACTGTAAAACTTAAGCTATAATCTTCAGTTGAAGAAACACAAATAGATTTTCTTTAGATTATCAAAACTTTTTAACTTATATTACAAGTGTGCCAATAAATGATTCTATTTTGTATTCATGTTGCTGTACAAATATACACATCTATCAGATCAATTCAGTGAATCTAACTCAGTCAAAATTAGAAAAAAAATAGAGACCAGTGTTTTACATATCAAAGGAAAAATCTATCAGTTTACTGACTGCATTTTCAAAATTTATTTTTATTATTTACTATCTAACTGATTTTTCAGCCATGGTATAGACACAGATCATGTTCCATGTAGGGTGTCCATAAATTAGGCCATTTAAATCAAGGTATTCATATATTTTTGTGAGTCTTTGTTTATCATAAACTATAATAGCATCTATACCACACATGATAATACATAATATGACTTTATATACTTGACTGTCTGTTTTTTTCCCCTGATCTCAAGTTCTATCATCTTGGCAGGTCTGTATTTAACACATGCACCAGAAGACCACTTTTGCTTCTGTGGTTCTTGAAAATTTTACAAGTTTTGACCAAACAGGATGCAGAATTGTTTTTGAATTTCTGCCATGAAATGTTTAATAACCCTGTCATTCTTCTGAAAATACTGTTAATAAATTCTGACAATCTGCAAAACATAGTGAAAAGAGGAATTTTTTCATCCCAAGCAGCTTTTCTCCAAGTGACAGAAGAGAGAGAGAAAAGGAGAAAGACCCCACAATTAGGTTAGATAGGCCATTTCTTCACCAAAAGATTATTTCTGAAACTGCCATTCCCAAATTCTTTCTGGGGAGGATCACTTTAAAGGTCTGAGATGAGGAAAATTCTACTACAGTTTTGGAAGCACAGACAACACTATAAAAACGTATCCATAATAGAAACTTTGTTATTTTTAAATTTTGATAGCTAGCTTTTTGAAGCCATTCCTTTAGCTTTTTTCACCTAGGTTCATACCTTTTCACACTAAATCAAGTCCTATCTTCTCGGCTATTTTTAATTTTAAGATACTAGATGGCACTGCATTATGACCCCTTATATTAGACAGTCATGCATAAGTGAATGTGTGTGTGTGTGTGCATGCAAAGAGACACATACAAAAAGAGACACACACACACACAGAGACATACAAAAGTGGTTTTCTTATTCAAACATCTATTGCAGTGATAGTTAAAACTGAAGCATAAGGAAAGTCATGAGGATCAACCATTGAGTCGTTCATTATGAAAGCTTTGATGGTATGTTGACTTATTTAACAGCTATTCAATCTTTATTAGATCAGGAAAGGTCATGGACATATAAATACATTTCTCATAAATGCTGCAAATGGAAAAGAAAATCTAATTCCCGGGGAAAACATTAAAAATAAACAAATACCAATTTTCCTTAAGGCTGATCTGAAAACTCTTGGTGACTACTAATATATGCACATACGGTGAAAGCATTGTCTGTAACTTCTCTGCATTACAACATTTATGGCGGTGTTCCTCTAAAAGCCATGACATCAGAAGCACCCCAGGAGCCTAGAATCACAGCCATTACAAAAGCAAGCTTTTGGCTGCAAGGTAGTGAAAAGAAGGCTGGTGGATCAAACCTCAAAGCCTTGCTTTTGAAATTAAATTCATACAGTAGGCTTAGGCAGATCCGAGGTAGTGCATACCAGGCACCATGCAGCACCTCACAGTGTAGATTCTCCTGGAGTGCAAACAGTGTGACTTTGACCGGCTTCTTCCCAGATTTACTAGCTCTGGATAACTCCCAAGCAGAGTAATCATAGATATCAAAAATACTTAGCAGTTTTGTGAAAGGTTAAAAAAAAAAAAAAAGAATTTGCTAAATCCTCTTTCCCTGTGAGACCTAATGAGCACCTCAAGATACTGCCTGTCTGAGGAAATGAAGGATTCACGTTTAAAGTCATTATTCCACCTAACTCTATCAATTTCATGTCACCAATACATCAAAAGGTGCAATTTTAAGAAAGCTGTTTTCTGCTTGAGTCTTTTCATTGTGGTTTCACAACACAATTGCCTACATAGATGTTCCCAGCACATTGCATTTCACATTATATGCACTGTTTGGACACAATATGTTCATGTTTTCAGTTAATACATCACAAGGAGATTTCTAAATGACAAAGCCCCTAAATCTCACAAGTAAACAAGCCTAGGATACTATCCCTATACCTGAGCCCTGTTTTCACTGCCTTTTTTCTCATACTTTCTTTTATTTGGGTAAAATACATTTTGACTTCAGTGCACCCTTTAAGAAAACTTGATATCCAAATAATATCAAGCATAATTCAAGTAAACAAAAGTAGGAAGAAGAAAACACTAAGCCCAGCATTACTTTTCATCCTTAGTATTCTTTACCACATCTCTCAACACATTTCACTTAGCACATCTCTGTGAGAGGAGAGAATTCTTGTTTTTTTATTTTCCCTCCCATTGAGAGAACAATCACAACTAAGCTACAACCACAAGATGTAATAAAACTCTTAAGTATCAGGGAGCTCAGTTCTCTTTTCACCTCTACCTATTTATTTCTATTTAAATTAATTGTGAAAAAATCATAACAAAGTCACAAACAATGGTTATTTGTAAATCAAAGAAAAGGATTCAGGGTTTTTTTTTTTTTTTTCTAAAAAGTGTGCAAATATAATTTACATGAACATAAAACTATTTTCATAAGCCAGGACAAAATATATTTTGTATGTTAACATGAAGCACCCTTTAAACACATGCAAGGATATAATTTAAAATTTATATATCTAATGATAATATATATTTATATATTCAATATATATGTAAAGTTTGTCAAAAGTTGAATAAATTCAAAACCTCAGCTATCTTGGGTTTAAAACATCATTGGTATCCCAGTCAAGCTAAGGGCACTCTTAGGGTATCTCATTCCTCAATTAAATCTGATTTTTATATTAAATCTGATAAGTTTTGCTTTGATAACAAAACTTTTTTGATTATTCAAAGATAATTTCAAAAGGTACCGCTAAACGTATAGTTTGAAGACTTTATATTGTATGTTAAAAATGATAGAAATCTTGATTAAAAATCTAAAATACCCGTTAAACATTAAATTAACAATTGGAGTTAGGTAGTTCAAAAGTGATTAAAGATATTAAATATGTAGTCCTTAATTTAAATTGAACAATGTTATTTGTAATATTTTATTTATTTTTAAAAATTAATTATTTTTTTTAAAAAATTCACTTTATACATAAAAAAAGCAGATGCTTAGTAACTATCTATTGAAATAAGGCATAAAAAGGATGAAAGTCATTGTGAAAAAAGAACAAGTTGAACTTTAAAGGGAGCTGTTTTAAAGGGAGCTGAATTTTTTTTTTAACATCTTTATTGGAGTATAACTGTTTTACAATAGTGTGTTAGTTTCTCCTTTACAACAAAGTGAATCAGTTATACATATACATATGTTCCCATATCTCTTCCCTCTTGCATCACCCTCCCTCCCAACCTCCCTATCCCACCCCTCTAGGTGGTCACAAAGCACAGAGGTGATCTCCCTGTGCTATGCAGCAGCTTCCCACTAGCTATCTAATTTACATATGATAGTGTATGTATGTCCCTGCCACTCTCTCACTTCGTCACATCTTACCATTCCCCCTCCCCATATCCTCAAATCCATGCTCTAGTAGGTCTGTGTTTTATTCCCATCCTATCACTAATCTCTTCATGACATTTTTTTTTCTTAGATTCCATATATATGTGTTAGCATACGGTATTTGTTTTTCTCTTTCTGCCTTACTTCACTCTGTATGACAGACTCCAGGTCCATCCACCTCAGTACAAATAACTCAGTTTCATTTATTTTTATGGCCGAGTAATATTCCATTGTATATATGTGCCACATCTTCTTTGTCCATTCATCTGTTGATGGACACTTAGGTTGCTTCCATGTCCTGGCTATCGTAAATAGAGCTGCAATGAACATTTTGGTACATGACTCTTTTTGAATTATGGTTTTCTCAGGGTATATGCCCAGTAGTGGGATTGCTGGGTCATATGATAGTTCTATTTGTACTTTTTTAAGGAACCTCCATACTGTTCTCCATAGTGGCTGTATCAATTTACATTCCCACCAGCAGTGCAAGAGTGTTCCCTTTTCTCCACACCCTCTCCAGCATTTATTGTTTCTAGAGTTTTTGATGATGGCCATTCTGACCGGTGTGAGATGATATCTCATTGTAGTTTTGATTTGCATTTCTCTAATGATTAATGATGTTGAGCATTCTTTCATGTGTTTGTTGGCAATCTGTATATCTTCTTTGGAGAAATGTCTATTAAGTTCTTCTGCCCGTTTTTGGATTGGGTTGTTTGTTTTTTTGTTATTGAGGTGCATGAGTTGCTTATAAATTTTGGAGATTAATCTTTTGTCAGTTGCTTCATTTGCAAATATTTTCTCCCATTCTGAAGGTTGTCTTTTGGTCTTGTTTATGGTATCCTTTGCTGTGTAAAAGCTTCTAAGTTTCATTCGGTCCCATTTGTTTATTTTTGTTTTTATTTCCATTTCTCTAGGAGATGGGTCAAAAAGGATCTTGCTGTGATTTATATCATAGAGTGTTCTGCCTATGTTTTCCTCTAAGAGTTTGATAGTGTCTGGCCTTATATGTAGGTCTTTAGCCCATTTTGAGTTTATTTTTGTGTGTGGTGTTAGGGAATGTTCTAATTTCATACTTTTACTTGTAGCTGTCCAATTTTCCCAGCACCATGTATTGAAGAGGCTGTCTTTTCTCCACTGTATATCCTTCCCTCCTTTATCAAATATAAGGTGACCATATGTGTGTGGGTTTATTTCTGGGCTTTCTATCCTGTTCCACTGATCTATATTTCTGTTTTTGTGCCAGTACCGTACTGTCTTGATTACTGTAGCCTTGTAGTATAGTCTGAAGTCAGGGAGCCTGATTCCTCCAGCTCCATTTTTCGTTCTCAATATTGCTTTGGCTATTCGGGGTCTTTTGTGTTTCCATACGAATTGTGAAATTTTTTGTTCTAGTTCTCTAAAAAATGCCAGTGGTAATTTGATAGGGATTGCATTGAATCTGTAGATTGCTTTCGGTAGTAGAGTCATTTTTACAATGTTGATTCTTCCAATCCAAGAACATGGTATATTTCTCCACCTATTTGTATCATCTTTAATTTCTTTCATCAGTGTCTTATAGTTTTCTCCATACTGGTCTTTTGTCTCCTTAGGTAGGTTTATTCCTAGATATTTTATTCTTTTTGTTGCAATGGTAAATGGGAGTGTTTTCTTAATTTCACTCTCAGATTTTTCATCATTAGTGTATAAGAATGCCAGAGATTTCTGTGCATTAATTTTGTATCCTGCTACTTTACCAAATTCATTGATTAGCTCTAGTAGTTTTCTGGCAGCATCCTTAGGATTCTCTATGTATAGTATCATGTCATCTGCAAACAGTGACAGCTTTACTTCTTCTTTTCCTATTTGGATTCCTTTTATTTCTTTTTTTTTTCTCTGATTGTTGTGGCTAGAACTTCCAAAGCTATGTTGAATAAGAGTGGTGAGAGTGGGCAACCTTGTCTTTTTCCTGATCTTAGTGGAAATGGTTTCAGTTTTTCACCATTGAGAATAATGCTGGCTGTGGTTTTGTCATATATGGCCTTTATTATGTTGAGGAAAGTTCCCTCTATGCCTACTTTCTGCAGGGTTTTTATCATAAATGGGTGTTGAATTTTGTCAAAAGCTTTCTCTGCATCTATTGAGATGATCATATGGTTTTTCTCCTTCAGTTTGTTGATATGGTGTATCACATTGATTGATTTGCGTATATTGAAGAATCCTTGCATTCCTGAAATAAACCCCACTTGATCATGGTGTATGATCCTTTTAATGTGCTGTTGGATTCTGTTTGCTAGTATTTTGTTGAGGATTTTTGCATCTATGTTCATCAGTGATATTGGCCTGTAGTTTTACATTTATATTTAGCTCTTTCAGTAGTTTCATATCACTGTTTAAATGCCTCTTATTTTCCTCTACATTTTCACATTTTAAAAATATATTATTCATAGTTATTTTTAAATCTCTGTGTGATAGATTCAATATTTGGGCCATTGCTAAGCCTCATAAAATGGGTTGCTTCATCTCTTGACAGTGAATTGTATTTTCTTTTTTTTTCCCCTTTCTTTCTCCCTCTCTCTCTCCTTCCTTCCTTCCTTGCTTCTTTTCTTTCTTCCTTCTTTCAAAGGTGTGCCTTCTACTTCTTGATTGAATGCTGAATGTCATCTGTAGAAATATGATACGGACTGCAATAAGTACTATTTTTGCCAGAAATGGGCATACCTTTTCTTCTGTTAGACCTTTAATATAGGACACTGAGTCAATTGAGTTAAGCATTTACTTGGGTTTGAGTTCTCTTTATCTCTCTCTCTCTCTACACACACACACATACACACACACACACACACACACACACTCTCACACCACATTACCTACACACCATCAGATTGATTAAAGATTAAATATCAAAACAGAAATTAACTAGAAGACAATATGATGAAATATGTATCTGATATTGAGACAAAGGCCTTCTTTAGTGAACACATAAAAAGAAAATACAAGGTTGGATGAATTGGGAGATTGAGATTGACATATATACACTATTGATACTATGTATGAAATAGATAACTAATGAGAACCTACTATATAGCACAGGGAACTCTACTCAGTGCTCTGTGGTGACCTAAATGAGAAGGAAATCCAAAAAAGAGGAGATATAGGTATACATATAGCTGATTTACTTTGCTGTACAGTATAAACTAACACAATATTGTAAAGCAACTATACTCCAATTTAAAAAAAGATAAAGAAAACACAAGGGATATATTGATTTTGACCATCAGTTAGAAAAGGTTAATAAAATAAGACAAAATATAACATGACAATCTTTTAAAAAGGAAAATGCAGGCTAATGGACAATCAGTGAGTATACTTAATAGAACAAAAATATTTTTATAAATCACTAAAGAAAGCACTTCAAAAGAGAATGTATGAATACCTATGAAATGCCATGTATTATGTGTCGACTGATTTCAATTTCCCAAGAAGATGGTGAGGTAGATTTATATTTTTACAATAAATTAACTGGGACTTATAGAACTAAAGTACCTTACCCCAAATTATACATATAGTGAAGTAGCAAATATGGGATTCACCCCTGGGACACTCCATTTCCAAAGAATTTGCTCTTTTTTCCACACCAGTGTTTCTCAGAAAGTGTGGTATCCAGACCAACAGCATCAGCATCACCTAAGAACTTGTTAAAAAGGTAAATTTTTAAACCTCATTCCGACCTACTAACTCAGAAACTCTGGAGGTGAGCTGAGCAATCTGTTTAACCAGCATCCCAGATGACCCTGATGCACACTAAATTTGATAACCACTGCTCTGGACCATGCTGGGACTTGTCTAGTTATTCCCATATGCCTTGTGATTATGTACAAAATATCACTTGAGTATTAAAGTGATTTACAGATAGAAATAACTGTATCATAGTTAAGGGGAGAGACAATGCCAAGAGGAAGGTCACTATAGTAGCCAAATGTAATATAGATTCAGTATTGATCTCCAGAAAAGACTGAAATCTTGACATATTCCACCAGGCCTACTAAAATAACATCAGCTGGTAAAGGAATTTCAAACACATCTGTTTCTTTATTCTACTTAGACAAAAAGGAGTGAGTAAATTATCTGCCTTATTAAAATTATCCTTCACTACAAGGTATTAACAATATTTTTTAAAGTTAAAATTTCTTCACAATAACAGTTTTGGTTTTTTGCTATCACCCAAATCCAGTGATTAATAATATATGCAAGTAATTTGAAGTCAGTGTATGAACTCTTGTTACACCAGTTATAAATTCTGTGAACTTGAGCAAGGTCCATGATTGCCCTATACCCCAGATTTCTTAATCTGAAAAGAGGGATAATAATATATAACCACTTTCTTTATATGAATTAATGAAGACATCAAATAAAAGTGCTCCTCCTAGTATAATATGTGGACTAATTTCACTTGATCTAAATCATCTTTGGAACTAGCATAAGAACATCTCCAGTCTCTAAGTTGTAGTGTATTATGCTGATAAATGTGATCACAAATATACATTCTTGAAAAATGTGCATCTTATTGATCACTTGTGCCTTTAATCATATAGCTCCATTGATTTCCATTATAATTTCAAAATTTTGCTCAAATTAAAACAATGCCTCAGAGATATAATAAATATCAAACTTAAAAATTATTGAAAGAGCACACAGATGTCAGAATACAGTTTATGTGCATTTATTGTTCTGTACAGTGCTATAAGAAAAGTTGTTTAAATGCACAATTGACCCACATAATCTTGGCACCATTATTAAAACAATGGACACTTTAAATCTGTTATTTTTTCCCTTGCATACCGTTTAGTTCCTAACACAAAATGGCCCTTATAGAGAATTAAAACAAAACAAAATAAATGATTGACTACGTTTTCCACTGATTTTCTGGCAACAGTTAATAGCCATACTGATTAGGTCAACTGATTTAGCAGAATTCACCAGCTAGAAGAGACACATGAAGATTTTCTTTTAGGCAGACCTGATGCATTGTAAGTAAGCTGACTTGACTTAACCTTAAGTATTACCATGTCTTTTAAAAGCAAGTCCCCATCCTGCTGTTTTACACTTTAATTACTTCTTTAATTGACTCATTTGTTGATTAACATCACCACTGGCAATAAGTACCTGTTCTAAGTAGTGGGGAGCTAATTGAAGCAGTGGTCTTTGAATGCTTCCTGGTTGCAGCCCAGCAGCTGGATGCTGGACTTAGGGGGCAGCTGGAGGACTTCAAAGTCCACACAATAAGTACCCAAAAAGCAAAATTATACCACCGCCATTGTTTATTAAATACATCCCAAGCAAATTGTGCTAAATCATTACCTACAGTGCTTGGTTGATCATTTTCCTTCTCAACTTAAAACCACTCATTTCATGACCCTTGAATTCAGAGAAACTGTGCTTTACCAGCTAATGGCAGTCTCCCTGCCACTGTGTTTCTTGCCTCTTGTGATCATCACACATGATCTTATAAGCAAAAAGTGATATGGGCATTTAAGAGGAAGAAGGTTATGAATATTCTGGACTTTAGCAGAAAAAATAAAACCCTCCTTTTTCTTCTAAGTATTTGTATACAGTTTAAGAACTCTTACCTCATGCAGAAGTTCAGAAGCTCATATTGAATATCATACCTTTTATTATTTATTTTTTTTGAACTTTGCATTACATTTAATAAAAGTTTAGGGAGATCTTTGTGGTATATTAGTGAACTTATTATCATATCTTTTAGATTCATTGGTTCTGCACTTTAATTCATCTCTATTTCAGCCATATATTTTACTGGTTTAACAAAGAGACAATAGTAGTATTGCATAATTAGGAAGTAATTTATCAAGTAATGGTTTTCTCATAACTCTCTCTGTAAGATTTGGGTTTTACTCGATACTTAACAGCATTTAATGGAGGTTTAAAGGTCGAGAAGATTGAAGAAGAGCTGACACTATAGGCACCAGCACGTTCCCTCGGATGAAGGAGGAGAATTGTTCCTCCTGACTCTCAGAATCTTTTTTCAGGCAACCAGAGAAGAGAGGCTTTCCTCAGGTAGCCTCCTCCAGTTTCCCATAGAGTGGGAACCACTACCTTTTCTTCCCTTCAGTTGTAGTTTTGATTGAAATTTAATGAGGCAAAAACAAAGTGCTAAATAAACAAGAATGGAAGTAATTAATGAACAATAATCTTTATACCTCTACTTCTTTTTTTTTTTTTTTTTTTTTTTTTTTGCGGTATGCGGGCCTCTCACTGTTGTGGCCTCTCCCATTGCGGAGCACAGGCTCCGGACGCGCAGGCCCAGCGGCCATGGCTCACGGGCCCAGCCGCTCCGCGGCACGCGGGATCCTCCCAGACCGGGGCACGAACCCGTGTCTCCTGCATCGGCAGGCGGACTCTCAACCACTGCGCCACCAGGGAAGCCCCCTCTACTTCTTTTTAATTTAAGGACTTCATGGTGCTATAATGAAGCAATGGAGGTAACTGCGATTGTGTAAATGGCATAACCTGAGGCAGCGATGGGTAATGTTCTCAGTTTTGTAGTAGGGAAGAGATTTGGAAGGAGAGCCTTGCAATTCCTGATGCCAATCAGCTAGAATCATAAGAGCCATACTGATTACCTCACTAGTTAACAGGATGACAGCAAAATACCATACATTGGGAGACTATTAATTATCAGGGTCTCTACCAGGCTCTTTGAATATATGTTCTTACTTAAGCCTCAAAGCAATGTTTTGATTTCAATTTACAGCATCTGAATCTCAGAATAGTTAAATATGTCAGGATTACACTTCTAGTAGGAGATGCAGCAGAGAATGAAAGTAAGTTCTTTGGAATCCAGTGCCACTTTTATTACTCAACTTTTCTCTTTTCAAAACAGGTTGAAGGATTCATTTAGCATTTTAACCACATTTCTACAAGTTTTATGAAAACAACAAAAGACTGGTAGCAAAGCTCTAGTCTCACATTTGATTTTAGCTGGTGTAATTTTAAGGAAAATATAATGTATTATCTGATCTTTTGTTTCTGTGACTATAATGTAAACAGAGCAGAATCTCTCTAACATCATCTGTTGGTTCTAAATACCTGCTTAAATTTACATTTATATAAGAGAAATATAGGAGCAAGCTAGAAAAAATTATTATGCATAATAAAGCAAAAAAGGTAATATTTAAGTACATTTAATATAATAATCTATTCCTTTAAAAATATTATTCAATGAATCAATAATATTTATTGTGCTCTTGATATGTGTCAAGCACTGTTTAGTTATTAGAAATAGAGTGGTGAATAAGGGTCATGATCCTTTCTTTCCTTAAGTTTACTCTAGTTGGATGGAGGAGGGGGCTTTGAAGGAGAGGAAAGGTATACAATAAGCAGATGAAGAAATAAATAATTTCAGAAAGTTACAAGTGAAAGAGGTTATAGATGTCTTCTCCAAAGAAGTGTCATTTTAAGTGAGATATAAATGATGATGGAGGCTGCTATGTGAAGTGATGTGTTAATGTGAATATAGAGCCTTGTGAAAAGTATTCCAAGCAGAGGGAAGAGAAAATGCAAAAGGCCTGAAACAGGAAAGAACTGTTATGTTTGAGAAACTCTGAGAGAGCCAATCGCTGGGAAAGTGGAGCGTAATATCAGAGTCAGTCAGTTAATGTGCAGAGGTGGATTGAGTTCCTTTCTTCCATGTTTGTCTCAATGTCCTTTGGTGGTACAATTATAAATCTAATATTTATTAATCCTAAATAGAAAGTGATATAAAATATAAAATTTAAATTCATGTTAACAGAAATCTTATCTTAGACTGTAATGTAAAAAGTTAAAAATCCATTGGAAAAATTATCAAATTATGTATATGTGTGCTCTTAAATATTCTTCAGAGAAAAAAAAGCAAAGAAAAATATTACTATAGTAACAGATCTATAACTCATAAGCTTATTAGGTATATTTTGTATTATATGAGCTATGATATTTTTGCTAAATTAAAAGGAAGGGATGGTTGGGGGGAGGAAGTTAAAATCCTCAGAAAATAGCCTTAAAATTGTCTTCCAAAATGTTAAGTTTGACAGACAGTAGTTCAAGAAAGCATCTTTAAAAGCAATTCTAAAGAAAATTAGAGCTGGCTTAGCAAGCATTTTCATTAGCTCAGTAGACTTCCCCAAGGACCCAAGTGGCCAACCTATACCTCTATGCTTTCCTCACTTTTCTTCCCACTTGCTTAAGATGAGGTTAACTTTTAGCAGGCATAGAAAAATAGAAAATGTTCAAATTAGTTAATCCAAGGTCATTCTAAATCAGGTATTTTGACTAGTCTCAAAATGTCATTAGGTTTATTTTAGTTATTAAGTAATACTATCTTTTACAGTATAAAACTGCTCAATGAGATTAGAACTTTAATGCAAATGCTAATCAAACCAAGATTTTTTAAAAATCAAGACTATTATCTTACTGAAACATATAGCAAATTACAAAAGCAAATTAGTCATCCAAAAACTATACTAAGTAAACTATATATATCCCAATATAACACTGTATATATTTATGTAAACTATATATATATATATATATATATATATATATATATATATATATATATATATATATATATATATACAGCTGAGAAGCTAATTAAGGAAACAATTTGGGCACTTGTTTCTGCATAGCATCAATATACCAAAAAAATGCAGGCAAGTATTTTTAAATACATGGCGTAAAATACATTTGATAGTCTTTATCTGATCAAATTCTTCTTTGTTAAAACTAACTGGAGATTCAGAAGTTGCAAATAGTCTTAGCTGTATCATCCATTGAATCATAATTCAGACGTACGTTCTCAGAAGTTAGAATTATTTTCCCAATTGCAGGATTATTGCCTAAGTGAAAAGACACAGCCTTCTATTAGTTTTGTCACCTGAATATTGTAACAGGAAGGTGGATGTTACACCTTATGACATAGTCAGTAATTTATTATTTTTATTTTTAAATGAATAGGAATTCTATAATCTACCTTCCTTTAATAGATTTTGTTCTGAGCATGATTTGCCAAGTCAATTTAAATGGATTTAGAGCAATATAAACTTCATTCTTTAATTTAGTTCTATGCAGATAGACATTTGGTTGAAATTATTTGAGATTATTACTAAGAGATTATAGTTAGAGTTATATTTCCTATACTTCCTGTCTTAGCTAGGGCTGCTGTAACAAAGATACCATTGATGGGGTGACTTACAAACTACAGAAATTTATTTCTCACAGTTCCAGAGGGTGGAGGTGCAAGATTAGTGTGGCAGAATGGTTGGGTTCTGGTGACAGCCCCCTCCCAGGTTGCATTATATGTCCTCACATGGCAGGGAGCAGAGAGAGGAAGCTAACTCTCTTTCTGGCTCCTAGACTGACACTAATCCCATTCATGAGAGCTCCACCTCATGACCTCATCTAATCCTAATTACCTCCAAAGACCCCGCCTCCTAATACCATCACATTTGTGGGTAGTGTTTCAACATATGAATTTGGCAGGAACACATACATTGAGTCCATAGTACTGCCAAAGTCCCAAACTGGCAAAACCTCTTCACTTTCCCATTTTGCTCAGCTCAGCCCTCCTTCACTTTTTTTTTTTTTTTTAAACAAAATCTCAAATCCTTTGTTCTATGGTAGCACCATATCCACAGATGAATTTCTGAAGCATTGTTTGTGGGAAGACCCATGCACACACTCTAGAAGGGATGGATGAAGAAGCTCAGTCCACTAACCACACCAAGTTCTGAATGCTGAGCTCCATGTGGCCTGAATCAGGGCCCTGTCTGATATCAGTGCTATTTGTGCCTTGGCTTGTCCTAGGTCAGCTTTTGCTCAATGTAAGAGTAAGAATGCATACATGGGGAAAGAGGAGGAAGACCGAACAAAAGGATTGTGAACATTGTGGCACTTTTCTCTTATTCTAAAAATGCACAGAAAGATTTGGATCAATGTATTGATGATCTTTTTAACACAAGAAGAAATAATTTTTTATTTGAGTTGGTACTGTTACACATTTTGTTTGTTTGTTTTGCTTTTGCTTGTTTTATTTTGCTTTTGCTTGTTTTGTTTATAGATAGGAACTGTGACAGCAGATTTGCCTTGATTTGCTGGCTAAATCAATGTCACACTTAAAAAATGATCATGTGTATAAAATATACAGAAAACACTATAGCAGAAAGAAGTTAATATTTTGCTATATTTGCTTCAAACCTTTTTCTTTCCCTCTCTTGCTTTCTCCCTGTCAAATAAAATGTTAACAGCTGAAGTTTTATACACCCTCAGTCCTTTCTCCACCTGACCTCCTCAGAGGTCATTATTACTGTGGTATTGGTGGGCCCAATATCATTCATGTTTCTTATTTTTAATACACAAGTTTTGTAAACATAAGGACTATGTAGCATTGCCATTTTCTTATTAAATATATGTAATTCCTTTCACAACTTGTGTCACTGAAGTTTCTGAATCTTATCCTTGTTAATACATGTTGATTTAGTTCATTTTAACAGCCATAAGATATTTCAATGTGTGAAAAGGCACATTATTAAATAAAATCTGTTTTTACTGAATCTTGAAATTCAAGAAATGTGTTTTTTTAATGAGAATATGAAGAATAAAGAAGAAAAATAAGTTGTAAAGTGGTTTGATTAACAAAATAATAAACTATACATATGCAGAATATCAATGAAATCATTACAAATGTCCCAAAACAATTGGCAGTTGAATTCAATTGTCTCAAATATTACTAATGAATAACTAATCATTGCCTTAATTATAACTGAACAAACATATTTTTAAAACTTCCTAACTTAAGATATTATAAGATAATACAAATTCTCATTTTTAAAACCTGTGTTTTTGCTTTAATTATTATTTTTAATCACCATTTTACTGTATACTTTCCTTGTAGGAGATTCCTTAGAATAGTTCATGGTTTGTGGTTCTGGAAGCCCTCCATTTGGGTTACATATGATAGGCTCTTTGTCCTGTTTATGCAAAAGTGTAGTCAGAGGCCATTAGCAACTTATCCTAAATGGAATAACCACAAACCATAACTAATATTAATATAAACATATAAACATACTTTACTTAAAAGGATTGTGTCTGAACAGTGCCTTAGTAGATTTAACATTTTAATGTAGTTCCACGTGTATCAGGAGAATAAAATCTGTGGAAAAGGGTTTTTAAAATCAGAGACACTTGAATTTAAAGACTTGATCCACCTCTTATATTTCAAATTTTACTTTAGGCAGGTTATTTTTTTTTTAATTACCATTTATCAAATATTCTGTATTTCCAAGTCAGGGTATGTAGGTACTTTATATGCATAATTTCTAATCCCCATATTACTTTATGAAATACGAATCATTATCACTGTCTTAACCTCCAATGAGAATCCTGGGGTTCACAGGTTTAAGCATTTTGCCCCCTATCTCACAGCCAGTTAATGGTAGAAAATATTCAAACCAGTGATTCTGACTTACGCAATTTCCACTACTTAAATTTTCATGCATGTAGTACATTGAATAATTCCGCCCCACAAATATCTGTTCACCAGGAATTTCAGAATGTGAATGCATTTGGACATAAAGCCTTCACAGTTTTAGATAGTTAAGAGCCTAGAGATTAAATCATTCTGGATTTAGCATGGTCCTAAATCCAATGACTGATGTCTTTAGAAGAAGAGGAGAGGACACAGCAGACAGGATAGAAGGCCATGTGAAAATGGCAGCAGGGATTGGAGTTATGCTGCCACAAGCCATGGATGCCAAGGGCCACAAGAAGCTGGGAGGGGCAAACAAGGAATATTCTCTACCAGTTTCAAAGAGAGCATGGTCTTGACAATACCTTGATTTTAGTCCTCTGTTCTCCAAAACTGTAAGAGAATAAATTTTAAACCAACAAGTTTGTGGTGATTTGTTACAGCAACCTTAGTACACAAAATCAATGCCATTGTATTTTTATCTGTAAGGAAGGGCCTAAAATATTTATACATAGTATTAAATACAAAATACTGTTTAGATCACCAGGACCATAGTGGGCACTCATTGCTTCTGTGAAGCAATGAAACCACTGAAAACCATGACAAAATTTGGCCTCGTCTTGGATAATAGTGAATAACAAGTAAAGAAATGCACAGAGACTCCATTGTGCCTTTTTGTGAAATAATTGTACTCAAATAACATTTCACAAAGTGAGGACAGTTGCCTGGTTGATTATGTCAACACAGTAAATATTCATGATGATGATACGTGGTAGGAGAAAAAACTTATTTCTGCAATAACTTGGAAAAAAGCAAGATAGTTTAAAGAAGATTCATTGAAATTACATATGAACATAGCAATGAATACAGAAAATAGGATGGGTTTCAGAGAGAATTGGAAATCCTGAGATTCCAATTTTTCCAGCTAAATGATGAAAAGAGTAATAGCAAAAGACATGTAGTTATGTAGTAAAGTACGTATAAGACATAAATTGAATACAAATCTTAACTGTTTTATGCTTTATTGAGATATTATCACATACCATACAACTAATTCATTTAAAGTGTACAATTCAATATTTTACAATATTTTCTCAGAGTGCAACCATCACTACAAACAATGTGAGAACATCTTCTTTACACTACCCCCACGAACTCAAATAAAACATTGTACTTGCTAGCAGTCACTTTTATCCCCCCTCTCCAACCAGCTATTAGAAAACTACTAATTTATTTTCTGTCTATGGATTGATCTATTCTGTACATTTCATATATGCAGAATCATACAAAATATTTTCTTTTGTAACTGGCTTCTTTCACTTAGCGTAATATACATTTTCAAGGTTCACCCATGTAGCTTCTATCAATGCTATATCACTTTTTATTGCTAAATAGCATTCAACTATATAGATATACATACTACATTTTATTTATCCTTTCATCAGGAGATGGGCATTTGGGTTGTTTTCACTATTTACAATTATTAATAATGATGCCATGAACATCTGCATACAAGTTTTTGTGTAAACATAGGTAATCATTTATCTTGGGTATATACCTAGGAGTAGGATTGCTAAATCATATGGTAATTTTCTATTTAATATTTTGAAGAACTGCCAAACTGTTTTGCAAAGTGGCTGACCCATGTTACACTCCCACCATCAATGCATGAAATTCCAAGTTCTCTACATTCTTGTCAATACTTGTTTGTTTCTATCTTTTTGATTACAGCCATCCTAGTGGGCAAGCAGCTTTCCATTTACTTATTGTCCATTTGTATATTTTCTTTGCAGAAATATCTATTCAAAGTCTCTCTTCATTATTTAATTGCTTCTTCCCTCCTTCCTTTCTTTCTCACTTGCTTCTTCCCTCCCTCTCTCCCATTCTCTCTTCCTCCCTTTCTTTCTTTTTTCTTTCTTTCTTTCTTTCTTTCTTTTCTCTTTCTTTCTTTCTTTCTTTCTTTCTTTCTTTCTTTCTTTCTTTCTTTCTTTCTTTCTTTCTTTCTTTCTTTCTTTCTTTCTTTCTTTCCTTCTTTCCCTTCCTTCCTTCCTCCCTCCCTCCCTCCCTCCCTCCCTCCCTTCCTTTCTTTCTTTCTTTCTTTCTTTCTTTCTTTCTTTCTTTCTTTCTTTCTTTCTTTCTTTCTTTCTTTCTTTCTTTCTTTCTTTCTTTCTTTTTCTTTCCTCTTCTTTCTTTCTCTCCTGAATTTTGAGTTGCAGGAGTTATTTGTATTATGGATACAGAGCCATATCAGATCTTAATTTCCAAATGTTCTCTCTCATTCTCTGGATTGTCTTTGTTTGCAGGATGGTATTATTTATAGCATAAGTGTTTTTAATTTGATGAAATCTAATTTATTTTTTTCTTTTATTGCTAATGGTTTTGGTGTTGTATCTAATAAGGTTTTGCCTACAATGGGTTATTAAGATTAACTAAGATGTTTTATTTTTTAAAGTTTTATAGTTTTAGCTCTTACATTTAGATCCATGTTGCATTTTGACTTAATATTTGTAGGTGGGTGATGTAGGAGCCCACCGTCCTTACTTTGCATATGGGTATTCAACACCATTTGTTGATAATACTGTTCTTTCTTCTATTAAATTTCTCGGCAGCCCTGTGGAAGATCAATTGACTGTAAATATAAGAGTTTATTTCTGGACCCTAAATTCTATTTCATTGATCTATATGCTTATTCTTATGACAGTACCTCACCATCTTGATTATTGTATCTGGGAAGTAAATTTAGAAATTGGTAGGTTTGGGTCCTCAAACTTTGTTCTTCTTTTTCAAGATTATTATTATTATTATTATTATTATTTTTTTTTTTTTTTTTTTATTTTTTTTTTTTGTGGCACGCGGGCCTCTCACTGTTGTGGCCTCTCCCGTTGCGGAGCACAGGCTCCGGACGCGCAGGCTCAGCAGCCATGGCTCACGGGCCCAGCCGCTCCGCGGCATGTGGGATCCTCCCCGACCGGGGCACGAACCCGTGTCCCCTGCGTCGGCAGGTGGACTCTCAACCACTGCACCACCAGGGGAGCCCAAGATTATTATTTTTGAGGGGAGATGAAAGTCCCTTATTTCAGACTGTGCATTGCTGGTGTATAGAAATGCAATTAACTTTTGTATGTTGATTGTGCATCTCGCAATATTAGTAAATGGCATTATTAGTTCTAATAGATTTTTACAAGATTTCTTGGGATGTTCTACACACAAGATCATATCCATCTGCAAACAGAGATTATTTTACTTCTGCCTTTCCAATCTAGATGTGATTTTTTTAATTGCCTAATTGCCTAATCCTTGTCTTTTCCTGATCTTATTGGAAAAGCATTCCATCTTCCAACATTAATTATGATGTTAGCTATGGATTATTTTGTAGGTGAATTTTATCAAGTTGTGGAAGTTTCCTTTTATTCCTAGTTTGTTGAATATTTTTATCATGAGGATGTGTTGGATTTTGTCAATGCTTTTTCTGCATCTATTGAGATGATGTGAATCTTGGGCTTTATTCTATTGAAATGGTGCATTATACTAATTTATTTTCTAATGTTAAACCAATCCTGTATTCCTATATTAAATCCCACTTAGTCATGGTATGTAATTCTTTTCACATTTTTCTGGAATCACTAGGTATTATTTTGTTGAAAATTTTTGCATGTATATTCATAAGGGATATTAGTGTGTATTTTTCTTTTCTGTGATGCCTTTTCCTGGTTTTAGCAAAGAAAAATATTTCAGGATAATATTGACCTTAAAGGAAGAATTGAGAAGTATTCCTTACTCTTCTATTTTTTGAAAGAATTTGTGAAGAATTGGCATTAATTCATTACCTATTTGGTAAATTTTTACCAATTATTTCATCTAGGCCTGGGGTCTTCTTTGTATAAAGTTTTGATGTTTTTAATTCAATTTGTTTAATTGTTTCAGGTCTATTCAGATTTGTTTTCTTCTTGTCTGTTTTCATAGTTCATGTCTTTGTAAAAATTTGTCCATTTCATCTAAGGTAGCTAATTGATTAGTATATAGCTGTGTATAGTACTCTTAAAATCCTTCTGTTTTCTATAACATTGGTAGTAGTAACGTCTCCTCTTAGATTCTTGATTTTAATAATTGGGTCGTCTCTCTTTTTTCTTATTCAATCTCACCAAAAGTTTGGCCCAGTTTTCTTAGAGTAACTCCCCTGCATTACTATCCAGCCATGGAGCAGTTTGCCTCTTCTGAAATGGAACATCTGTGAGCTAGGATGATGGTAATTGGAGTTTTCAGCTTTTTGCACCAGGGTAGACTTAACACCCTACAAGTGGAAGTTGGGTGGAGAGAGGGAACTCCAAACGTCTCAGCTGCTTGTGTCTAGAATAGAGCTCCTGCAACATGGAACAGAGTTGGGGCATGAGAAATACGTGCAGCCTGCCCCTGCCAGGGAGATACCATAGTCCTAGACTGTGACTGGAAGGTGAGGGAGTCCTGGATCCTTGGCTGCATCCAACAAGGGTAGAGCTTTCATCTCACTGAATAGGAAAAAGGAGGAAAGAAAGGGAGAGAGAGGCTTGGTGGCTTAAATCCCACAGACTTTCATTCTTACAGATCTTTCTCTCCATCTCCTGTATGACATTAGGACAATTTCCAGAGACTTGAAATGCTTTTTTGTATTTTTAAATAGTTTTCATAAGTTATAGTTGTTCCACTGGGGAGAAGTCAGTGAAGCTCATTATGCTCTAATTCCAGAAGTGCCTCTAAACATACTGAGGACTATGGAAGATAATTTCTTTGTTTAAGAAATATATCTGGGGCTTCCCTGGTGATGCAGTGGTTGAGAGTCCGCCTGCCGATGCAGAGGACGCGGGTTCGTGCCCCGGTCTGGGAACATCCCACATGCCGCGGAGCGGCTGGGTCCGTGAGCCATGGCCGCTGGGCCTGCGTGTCCGGAGCCTGTGCTCCGCAACGGGAGAGGCCGCAACAGTGACAGGCCCACGTACTGCAGAAAAAAAAAAAAAAAAAAAGAAAAAGAAATATATATGGAAAATTATAAAAATAATCATTGATAGAAGATATATTTGTTTGGATATATAAAAGAAGATATGTCAGATTACTTCTGAAAAAATTCTGAGTTTCTAAAATGTTGAATTATACCAAAATAAAAATACAGTACATGATCAATTACGTAATAACTATTGATATAATTTTTATGGCTCTTCAAGATGATAACAGTTAAGCACAATAGTACAGTTGGATATTTACTGAAGTAAAAGGAAAGAGAATTACACATATTCTAAACTTATTATTGTGATTCAACCACAGACATAGAAACTCATATTTATACAGATCTCTCAAAAGTTATTAAGAAAACTCTTTAATCTTTACATGAAACAATGAGTCTGTTTTATTTGTTAAAATGATGTAGTCTTGTAAATGAAGATACTTTTTATTTTTTTAACACCTTTATTGGAGTATAATTGCTTTACAATGGTGTGTTCGTTTCTGCTTTATAACAAAGTGAATCAGTTATACATATACACATGTTCCCATATCTCTTCCCTCTTGCGTCTCCCTCCCTCCCACCCACCCTATCCCACCCCTCTAGGTGGTCACAAAGCACCAAGCTGATCTCCCTGTGCTATGCAGCTGCTTCCCACTAGCTGTCTATTCTACGTTTGGTAGTGTATATATGTCCATGCCACTCTCTCACTTTGTCACATATATAAAATGGAAGATACTTTTTAAAAGTAAGTTTGTACCAACACATTTGGGCAGTCTGATAAATATTTTGGTATTAATTTTATTTGTAACACTTAAAATTGCATGGTATTCCTTGAGAGTAATTATTTATGAGTTACATGATAACATTTATAGTAATTATACTTGAAGAAATACACCCATAGATTTCCAAATTTATCTTCTTTTACTCATTGCCCAAGTAAATGGAGAAAAGTTGGGAAACAATATATTAGCATAAAGCTTATTCTAATATGATCCAAAAATAGTTTGAGGCTAAATTTTTAAAAGCAAAGAAAAAGTAAGGAGAGTGAAAATATAAAAGCTGGGGAATCCGATTAAAGAAAGTTGTCATCACTGGTGAAAACTTTCTGAATATTTCAGTGTAGTTTCTCTGACATGGAACATCATGGTCATTAAATAGTGTGTATATGCTAAATGCAATTAGTGCTTGTTTTCGGTTACACAGTTTAACCTGATGCTACCTGCTCTAATGCACACTTGGCAACATTTCATAAAACCAAACGGATGTTTTCTGTTTTCCATAGAGAAGATTGTATGTTTGTGTGAGGGAGGTTCTATAGCTATCCACTGGAAGTTCCAAATGGCTCATGATGCTACCTGCACCTTTATTTTCAGTCATGTTAAGTATAATTTAGTTAATGTTATCCCTTTTATGATTTTGACATCCTTGAGATGGGAAATTAGTTTAGGAAATATTCTTTTTTCACTTTGTGAATATTGAATGACATACGTTAGAAGTATATAAAAGTACATAACATATTGGAATCTGTTTTAAATGTATGTTATATTTAGGTATAATATTGAATTTTCTCTACATGAAATTAGAAAAAAATGTGACAATTAATATGTTATTTGGCATACACAGAAAGATGTCAGATTTTCACAGGTTCGTTTACATAGGGCCATTTTCCAAAGTGTGGCCTTTGTTCTGAAGCATGCAATAATTTGGACAGAGCTATAACACAGATAAAACATTGAGTCTGCAGTTAGTCTATTGGCCATCATGTGAAAGAAACAAATAGCCAGTTGTCTATGTGCATCTTAAGATCTTGGCCCCTAAGAATACACAGAGAAAAGAAACATAAAACTATAAGAAACTGATGGAAGAAGGGGGTCAATGGTGCTAGAGGGTAAATAGACCTTTTGTGGGAATCACTCCGTAATGTATACAGATGTTGAATTTTAATGTTGTACATCTGAAACGTTATATAAGTTTTGATACCAATCTTATCTCAATTTAAAAAAAGGAAAAACTGAAACAAATAATATGGATTTATTTAAATGATTTGCTAATATACTCAAAATACAATGAAAAATTGAGTTTATATACCAGTTAATCATGGAAAAACCACTTTTCTTTAAAATGTACAAATAATCTTGGTAAACATATTGAAAAAAATTGACTTATCTAGATACTGCTTGATGACTTCCTTTTATTATTTTTATTTCTAACATTAAACCTATGCTTTAAGTGGTTTTACTTATTGAAATTCTACATATGCAAAAGGCTTATACTGTAAGAGACACCAGGAGGTAGCACAGAAACCACAAATGTCCATGCCCAACAACTGATTTCCTGCATCTAAAAATATGTCAAGATGAAGCATACCTCCTTCATAACCTACAAGTCAGATGGGGCCTGCCCTGCAAGAGAGCAGAATAAGATTGTTTCAAACACCCTGTTTCCCAATCCCATGGTTTGATGAACACTGAAGTCCTATTTCTATAGATTTGACATGTATATGCATACTTTTCTGGTACCTTCAGTCTAAAGGGTCTAAAATGTTACCTTCTCCAAACTTGAGAATACTCTGCTGCATTCCACACCTTAATCAACATACACTTAGCAAAAATTTTCAACAGAAAGTACCATAGAAATGTCAGAATTTACAGAAACTGTTTGTGTGTGTGTGCATGTATATATGTGTGTGTGTAAGAGAAGTGTGAGGTGATAGTTTAGCAGAAATATATTTCTCATCACACAGAAAACAAATAAAAATATACATGTTTTCTTTTCCAGAAGTTTAAAACTTAGTGTTGAAAATGAGATTTGTATACAGAGCTAATTGCATTTGAAAGTGGGATGTAGTTTGTTATTTTATGGGTAGAGCCTCAACATTTTCCTAGATTAAAAAAAAGCCAAACTAAATATAGGCGACACCCCTTCACACAGCCAGGTTTAATGTGACTTCAAATTAGTTGTTAGGTTGATGGAGTATGATAAATACATATATTCATGAATACATTCATATATAAATAGATGCATACTTTGGAAATTGGGTGAGGTATATAAAGTCACACATTAGAAAGAAGAAATAGTTCTTTTTATCACTACAATTCCAAGAAAATTTCGATTGTACTTCTAAGATGAGGAAGGTATTAATTACGGAAATATGCCAACTTTCTTTGACAAATTTTTTCATATATTTGATATAAAATCTACACTATTAATTATCTATGACATAAAAAGTTTATTTGAGATGAAGTTTTTCTCTCTCCTCTCATTTAATCCTATTGAAAACCAAAATACATGAACGTTGTTTAAGTAGTTACTGTTTCTTAAGTCATATGTGCTTAACTGGGGGACCTTCAGTGAGTTATAACAAATTGATAAAACTTTGACATTTACTGTATAATTGTAGGTTTGTCTTTATTTTTCTTATTGAAAGGTCAAGAACTTGCATCAGGTACTCTGTGGTGTCTGTGATTTTAAAAAAGACTAAGAACCACAGCCTTAATTTTGAGCAGGTTTAGCCCCCAAAATTGTATTAAAGCAAATGCAGTATACTGTTGCAATTATCAGAGATAATGAACATTAAGTCTATAATGTATATTAAGTTTGTAATGAATAGTAAGTCTATTAGGTCTATTTAGGATCTTTAAAATGAGAAAAGCAAACACCTATGCAGAATTTGAAAATAAATGTCATTTTGCTTCTAATAAATATACAGAGATATTTGGAAGAATTGGTATACTCCCAGGAGACAGTGAGTGCCAATAAGAAAGTCATTTAGGACCATTTTTCAGATTAGTTTCTCATGTCATGTATTGATGTTGCTAGCTATTTCATAGAAACCAACACTATAAAGAAATCATGAAGGCTATATGTACTGACTATTAGTTGCTGATACATGTGCAACAAGGGAAATTTTAATTTATTAAGTTGGTCTGAATTTCTTCATCATAGTCAGATTTAACTTCACTTTGTGTTATCACACATTTCTCTTTTTTATTCTCTGTTTCACTGGGATTAAAATTGAGGTATTGGGGACTTCCCTGGCAGTCCAGTGGTTAAGACTCCACGCTTCCAATGCAGGGGGCACAGGTTTGATCCCTGGTCGGGGAACTAAGATCCCACATGCCGTGTGGCGTGACCAAAAAATAAAAATAAAATAAAATAAAATAAAATAAATTTAGAAAATAAAATTGAGATAATGGAAAAAGAGAAAGAAGAGTGTGTTTTCATCTTTAAGAGTGAATAAAAAGATGGGGTTTCTCCTATGGATTGTATGAAATTAGTATAATATTAATCTTTACATTTAAGAAAAAAATATAAGAGATAATTATAGATAATCTCTATATTAAATGCTTAAAACTTAAATAAAATAGTGAAAATTGATTTCCATGTTAGAAAAATATCTCATAATACTCAATTCAAGTTTAACTTAGGGATATAAAGATCGTTTGACACAAGAAGATTTATTAATAGCTTGATAACAGGTTGATTAAAATCATAAAAACATTTGAATATACATATATAACTGACATTTGGTAAAATTCAACAACAATTCCTAATAAAAATGTATAAATAAGAATGGAAATCTTCTTTAGGTGATAAAAACAACTTATTTTAAATTAAGAGCTTCATTATACTCATTAGAAAAATCCCAGAGGAATTTTATCTAAATGTGCTAAATTAAATCCTCATTATCACTTTGCTATTTAATACAGTGCTTTTTTACAATGCTTTTCACATTTTGCAAATATTTAAATGTGACTAATTTTTTTCTTTTTAAATGATGACCATGTTTTTTAATATAAAATGGTGAAAGATTTATCTGTAAAAAGTCAAGCTTTTATGTGATATCTTGTTGTTATCTTAGCAAATACAGATTCATATACTGTCAAATTTATACCCAGGCCAACATTGAATCATTGGACTTTTAATTTTAAAATACAGAAACTCTAAAATATATTGTTGAGTGAGCTTGCCAATTGTCAGTATTTCAGAAAGTTTCTTTCTTCATTCTGAAATTATGTCTATTCCACATTTTCTGTTAATATGCCCTTAATTTTCTGAATAATGGTAAGAGCAGATGATAATTTTAATTTTGTTTTTATATTCACACTTTTCAACGTGAGGTAGATAGAGAGATAGATATATATATGTGTAGACAGACAGAAACACACACATTATACTATTTATCAATCACCCATTTTTCTTTCTACACTCAACTGGTTTATGAAAAATCTGGCAAATATAGTTTTTACAGCTGACTTTTATGGACCAGAAAGGCCAGTCTAACTAAAAAGCTAGGGAATTTGTAGTGAATTCTGTGTAACAAGGCAACAAAAATAATGCATTTGATAATCTTTCACTGACTTTATAAAGGCAAAGTACCTATATGAAAAGAATCTTGCCTTATTATCACATGTGACTAGGAATTGGCAGAATGCTGCTTTAAAGTGCTGCAGCATCCACAGCTAAATGAACATGCTGCTTTTAGCAACTGAATGCCAGAGGCCAGGAGATCCTATTAGGATAACTTTCAGGATCAAAGGAATGTTTCATGTAGGAAACTTGGAACAAATATATTATCCTAAAGCCATCAATCAACAAAAAGCAATTAAGCACGACACTAATCAAATCCTAACAATGGCCGCATTATTATTACTATAGATCTGTTAAGGATATAATTCTTTAACTGATACACTTTGTAAAAGTAGTAATTCCACTGATCTAATATTCTTTCCAAATAATAGTTATATAATTAGATAGACTACTTTTTTTTTCTACTGAAAAATTGCTTGAGTTCTTTTTTTTTCAGTAGATATTTTACAAATACACTTCCTTTCCATTAAGCTGCCACTAAACAATCAAAAAGTGATGAATAAAATGATTAAAAGAAAAAAACAGAGATCTTTACCAAATGACATCTAACTGAAAAAGTACAAATATTTAAGAAGTCTTATTACCATATTTTAATATGGTCAAGTAAAAATGCTAGGACAAGATCAGACAAGATACAACCAAGGTGTAAAACCAAGGGGTGGGGGTGGAGATCATTAATTGGTGTCACTGGATAGACTTCCAAGGCAAGTGTTAATGTGGCATTGATTGTACCATTAAAATGTAAATCTGGCTAAAGTCTTGGTGCTATTATCTAAAGAACAGAAGCTATTGTATAGTAAAGTGAAAGACTGCCTCGAGTCCATCAAGTTGGCTAATATTCAAAACTGAACATCATATGATGAGATTGAACTTCTGTTGGAAACTCAATTTTTAATCTAAACCAATTATTTTATGCTTACCTTCTTGAATTAGAAAAGCTGGCTCTTAGAGATATAAACTTAAGTTATAAACCAAACCTTTATCTGAGAAAACTGTAAGAAGTTGATTACGTAAACAGCTTTCATTGAGGAACTCATGTTTATCTGGTTTAATATGAAAGGATTGATCAGTGGATCATGCAGACTTTTTCCCAGTGTCTGTAATTCTATGTATAGACTTAACATCTATCTACTGATGATTCTTTTCTTATATATCAAGGCAAAGAGTCCCAAATTTCAGTGAAATGTAAAGTTTTTGAAAGTCAAGTTTTATTTAAAAAATGTTATAATGACGAAGGAATTTAATAATACATAAGCAAACTTTAAAACGAAAATGCTGAAAAATTCTTTAAAAACAGCAAAAATTAATGACACTTCTGTATTACTTACAATCACATACACATGCGTGTATACACACACACAAACATCTGGCAATATTAAAATACTAGGAATTCAGGGTGAAGGCTAACAGAGTTGAAATTGAACATAGAAAGGTAAATGGAACTTTATTTTGATCCGTCATGCTTTGTAGCTATGTGTCAGCCTAAGTCAACACAAGTGACATGGAACAAAGGCCATGGCTGCTTCAACATAGTAACATATTTCTAATCGTTGATTAATAAGTGAATTGAATGTGTGCTGTGAACTAAAAATAAAACTATAGAAATGTTGGACCTATAGAAGTTTTATATATTTATTATGTCTAATTTATATTAATATGGAATATATGTACATATAAATATGTAAATTTAAATTAATATATATCTGACATACATATGCATGTCACATATATGTTGAAAGAGAGAGAAAGGTATAATTCTCTATTTAAAAATTAGAATCTTTAAGTGAATACAATAATGATAGCTTTACACCAAGCAATAAACTGGTTTTTAGTTCATTTATGAAAAAAGTATAGGCAAATTATTACAAAATGGTATATATAGGATTGAAACGACTAGATGATTGCCGACTTTATTTTAAATGTTTCCCACAGGAATCTAGTATAATATGCATATAATAGTATAAAAGTGGGAGAAGATTTTGAGCAAATGAAAAAAATGCTATTATTATTTTGCTTCACTCTATTTCTCTAAAGTGCAAAAATTCCTTTAATGTTTGCAGACAGTTTTAGGAGGAACAAATGAAAGAGAAGAAAACTTACCTTCTCTTCTAATAGTAGGTAGAGTTTTGCACTATAAATCAATTTCCAACAATGCTTTGAAGTTTTCAAATTTTAGAGATTTGCCATTTTGTGGTTCCATGGAAAAAAGCATAACTAAAAATCTACTTAACTTATATATTAGAAGTTGTAACCAGAGGCCTGTTCATTCTAGGTAGCTCTTTGGGTTAAAGGCTGGAACTGCTTATCAATATAAACTACTTTTCTCAAAGGTATAACATGTCATCAAATATCCTTTGTTTTTCTATTATAGGTGGTGATATCAAAAATATAAAAAAATGAATATCCAATTTAATTTAGGCAAATTCACTGTTCAGTATATTATTGAATATTTTAGTGTTTTTTACAAACATACGGATTTTTACAAACATATTTCTTCAAGTATAAAATGTCCTCCTATATAGTTCTCTAATTTGGTCCTTATTCATAGACATTGGCACTTGAGTGCATTCACATTTTCTATCCTTTTGAGGTTACCTTTTCTTTTTGTATCAAAAGTACAATAACTAAAGTTCCCTCTTGAAATAGCACAGTGAGTCCAATAACTTCCTGAGGTAATTCCTAGAAACTCTAGGGAATGCAGTTGTATCCCGATGTTTCTTTTCATCTCTGGCTATAAACTGCACATCCTGTGCCCTCATCTCTGCTTTTCTGTGCCACTTGAAATGTCTGCACTGAATGATACTTTGGAAGATCAATACTATTATAGTTCCTCCAGATAATAGCATTAGGGAATTAAAATGAATAACCGGAATATTGAAAATTGTCTAGCAGACTTTGACTGCCTGCAGTTCATTGGTTTTCCCCTTACACTGGAAAGGTCCTTGTTGGCTATTTCTTCTTTTCCCCCCTGTCTTGCTATTCTCTTTCCTCCTTGGGCACCTCCACATTCAGCTCCTCACTTCCCTCTGTCTTCTTCCTCAGACTTCCACTACAGGATGCTGAAGATTCCATCTTAATATACAAATTATCCCTCTGCTGAGATGCCCATTTTACACTATTCAACCAGTATAACCTTTCACACTAAAATGAAAATAGTTATCAACCCCTTATAAAGAATTGGCATTTTCCTTACTGAACAAATATTTGGACCTGCTGCCAACAATACTGAATAAGGTACTTGGCTTACATATTCACAACTAAGAGGGTTTATCAAAATGATTCATTTCAAAGTCTGACAGAAAGACAAATTTCAGCTTTCTGTTTCAGAACCACAGGAAGTAATGTGTGAAAAGATTAAATGTAGCTGATTTTTTTCCCCTCAAATCTTCTAGTAATCCAGGTCAAACAGATATTGAGTTACCTGAATACTTAAAATAACTAAAAGCAATTAGAATTAGATAATAACATTTCTTCCATTGTTTATTTATGTTTTTAAATAAAAATGAATTAGAAAGGAATTCTATTCCGAGCTATGATGGACTAACAAACCCTGCAAGAAAAACTAGAAAAACAGGAGAAAATGTAGAGCAAGCAAACAGACAAACAAAACAACTCTTTGAAGTAAATGGACTGTAGGGGCCAACATCCAGGTGGGATTGAGAAACAATAGAAACCAGAAGACAATGGAATGATTTTTTTTTAAACTATGAAAATACTAACAAAATTAATAATAATAATAAAAATGACAACCTAAAATTCTACCTCCAATGAAAATACTCTATAAAAATAAAGGGAAAATAAAGGTGTGTTCAAACATACGAAAATAGAGAATACATTCTTTGGTACTCACTCAGAACTTCTAAGGGAATTCTTAAAACCAAAAAAAAAAAAAAGAAAGAACAAAAATGTTAAATATGTGGATAAACCCCCATAAATTTTTTAGTGCAAAGCACTAATAACCTTCTACAGGTTTTGCAAAGAAATATACATTTAGACACATGACAATAATAGAATAAAAGGTATTAGAGGGGTAAATGGAGTTTAGAGGTTTCTGCAGGGTCCAAAAAAAAGCAAAGCTGTTTTTCTAATTATAAGACCCTCTTAAACCTTTTCATTGTATTGACATTCACTCTGTATGAAAGTAATGCTGATATTTTGGTCTGAATCATGTCAGTGATATCAAATGATACCAGTAATCATTGTATTCCCCTCATATGCTCAAAGGGAAGCAAACAATTTAAAAAACACCAAAAGTTTTGTTTAAAAATGCCCTTGAGAAGATACTGTTAATATCCCGTTTGATGAAGTGGGAAGCCCACGTAAAGCTATTCTCTTGAACACCAGAGTATGATGATTATTTCCAGGAAGGCATCAAGCACATATGTAATTATTTGAGTTGGGAGCTGAACTAGTCAATTTTTCTTGAAACATTGTTTTAACTTGAAAGAATGGCTGACAGGGAAATAGAGAAATTCAAACTTGGTGTTTGGCAATTGCTTAAGAATAAATCAAATAACATATCACTTCAAGGAAACCAACAGTGTTTGTTGCCAATCACAAAATTTGAACTTTCAAGCAAAAATTAGAATTTTTGAAAACTTGTATATCTATTAACATGAACTTTATAGCTCCCCAATACTTAAACACTTTCTGAAGAGATTGGTAATGATAAGACAAATATTAATTTTAATATATTTTATATTGAAAGGTACCAACATTTGAAGCATAACTCAGCAAACCGATATTTTTACAAAAGACTAATGTATGTTATCAAAGTATGCAGTGGTAAAACTAATCCTTCCAAAATGCAAATAGACCAATAGATTTTAATGTTACAATATATGCAAACATATTGGTATCGTTTCAGATTCCACATTGCAACTAACATTTAAGAAACTTTGTTGAGATTTGTTGTAGTAGCACAGAAAAATATCTGCAGTTATCTACAAAGACTGTTAATATACTCGTCCTTTTCCAATTACATGTTTCTGTGAGACCAGATTTTCTTAACATAGTCTAATAAAAATACTACAAGTATCTCTGAATGGATAAGCATATATAAGAATGCAACTGTCTTTCTTTAAGTCAAACAGTAAAGAGATTTGCATAAATGCAAAATAATTCTATTTCACTAATTGTTTTCTTTGGAAAATACTGGCTTTTTATGAAATGTTATTTATGTTAATATGCAATGGATTTTTACCATTATTTTAAATGAATTACTAAAGATGTGTTTTTTAAAATTTTCTCAGTTTTAATTTCTAATATCTAATTTTGTATAGATATAAACTATACACAAGAAAAATCTTTGGGTACCTAAAGAATTTTCAGAGTGCAAAGAGGTCTTAAGAACTAAATGCGGGCTTCCCTGGTGGCGCAGTGGTTGAGAATCCGCCTGCCGATGCAGGGGACACGGGTTCGTGCCCCGGTCCGGGAAGATCCCACATGCTGCAGAGCGGCTGGGCCCGTGAGCCATGGCCGCTGAGCCTGTGCGTCCGGAGCCTGCGCTCCGCAATGGGAGAGGCCACAACAGTGAGAGGCCCGCGTACCACAAAAAAAAAAAAAAAAGAACTAAATGCTTGTAAACCATTCCTCTAGTAATCATGAAAAGCATAATAAGATAATCTGTAACTAACAAGTTAAGGGAGAAGGAATAGAGGTTTGAAAAAATAGCTTTATCAATCCAGTGAAGGAAAGAATGAGAAGAAAAAGGAAACAGAACAAATGGATAAATAGAAACAAAGAATATGATGGTAGATTTTAACTCAAATCTATCCGTAATTCCATTAAATAGGAATATACTTAGTGCTACAATTTATTTTTTTTTTAAGATTTATTTTTGATGTGGACCGTTTTTAAAGTCTTTATTGAATTTGTTACAATATTGCTTCTGTTGTTTTGTTTTTTGGCCACGAGGCATGTGGGATCTTAACTCCCTGACCAAGGATCAGACCTGCACCCCCTGTATTGGAAGGTGAAGTCTTTAACCACTGGACCACTAGGGAAGTTCCAGTACTACAATTTAAAACAAAAGAAAATGGTTAGCTGATTTTAAAAACACAAATCTAACCATATTCTATTTTATAAGAAAACATGATTTAAATTATAAACACAGAAAAAGTGAAAATAAAACATGGAAAACAGGTAGCATTAACATAAAGGAAAAAATCGTGTAGCTATATTAATATCGAACAGTGGACACTTTAAGGCAAGAGAAATATCTCATAATGATGAAAGTATCAATCCACTAGAAAGATATAGCTGTTATAAATTGGTATATACCTAATGACATATGCTCTCATATTATAAACCAATGAAACAAAATTGAGACCCCAGAAATAAACATATCTATACAGTAAACTAATCTTCAACAAAGGTGCCAAGAATGCACAATGGAGAAAGGATAACCTCTTCATAAAATTATGCTGGAAAAACTGGACATCCACATACAAAAGAATTAAACTGGACCCTTATTTTACACCACACACAAAAATCAAGTCAAAATGGATTAAAGATTTAAAAGTAAGACCTGAAATTATAAAATCCGTAAAAGAAAACATAGGGGTAAAGCATCTTGAAATTGGCTTTGGCATTGAATTTTTGGATATGACCTCAAAACACAGATAACAAAAGCAAAAATAGGCAAGTAGGACTATATCAAACTAAAAGCTTCTGCACAGCAAAGGAAACTTACAAACTAGGAAACAATATTTGCAAACCACATATCTGATAAGAGTTGATATGCAAAACATAAAAGGAACCTCTATGACTCAATATTAAAAAACAAAAAAACACAAAAAACCAAGCCAATTACAAGTGGGCAAAAGACTTGAATAGCCATTTCTCCAAAGAAGACTTACAAATGACCAACAAGTAAATTAAAAGATGCTCAACATCACTAAATATCAGGGAAATGCAAATCAAAATACAATGAGCCATCACCCCATACCTGTTAGGGTGGTTATTATCAAGAAAAACAAGACAATAAATGTTGGCAGTGATATGGAAAAACTGGAATATTTGAGCACTGTTGATAAGAATGTAAAATGATACAGACTTTGGAAAATAGTATAGCCGTTCCCCAAAAAATAAAAATAGAACTACCATATGATCCAGCAATCCTACTTTTGGGAATATATCCAAAGGAAGTGAAATCAGGACCTTGAAGACATAGCTGCATTCCTAAGTTCATTGCAGCATTATTCATAATAGCCACGAGGTAGACACAACCCAAATGCCCATTGACAGACAAATGGATAAAGAAAATGTAGTACATACATAAGGTAGAATATTATTCAGCCTTTAAAAATAAGGAAATCCTGCTATATACAACATGGATTGAACCTGGAGGACATTATACTAGGTGGATAAACCAGTCACAGAAGGACAGAACTTCATGATTCCACTTATACAAGGTATAAAAATCAAGCTCATAGAAACAGAGAATATAATAGTGACTGCCAGGAGTGGAGGAGATGGGGAAGTGAGGAGTTCTTCAAGGGGTATAAAATTTCAGTTATGCAAGATGAACAAGTTCCAGAAATCTACTCTATATTTTAATCCTAGAGTTAGCGATTCAGGACAGACACCACAAAACAAAACGAAGGAGCAGAAGGAAACTTCTGGAGGTGATGGATATATTTATTACCTTGATTGTGGCAGTGGTTTCATGGGTATAAACATATCTCCAAACTCATCAAATTGTATACATTAAATATGTCCAATATTTCTGTATATCAATTGTAGCTCAATAAAGCAGTTATTATTTTAAAAACTAATAGAATTCAAAGAAAAAATAAAAAGTCTAGAATCATAATGAGAAATATTAAGAAACTTTTCTTGGTAAATGATAGAATGAACTGCAAAGAAAAAATTACAGAAAATTAGAAGCGGTATTGTCACTGAACCCAGGTCCGGCTGCTCACCACTTGAAAACCAATTCTCGAGAGACAAGTTTTGGTAGGAAAGGAAAGGTTGCTCTGTTTCGGGAGCCAGCATCTGGGGGGCGAGGTGGGGAGGGCCGACGCCTGTCCAAAGGCCAACACCCCCCCACCTATGATTGCTGCTCAGGGGACAGTGGCTTTTAAAGGGGAGTTTCAGGATTGTATAGGCTGAGGGAGGGAGCAGAACAGCATAGTCAGTTCAGACAGTAATCTTGAAATCAGTAATGTGGTGGTCTGATCAGTGTCATCTTGGTTGTTTTAAGTACAGTTCATCTTTGATTCCAGGGATTGTTCCTATTTCTTTGAGGCCAGTTTTTGGAATTGTGTGAAGTGGAGTAGCTTGTCGTGGCTTCAATTTGGTCATCATGTAGTCATCCACCTGGTGGGTGTTCATATCTATAAGATGGCTCACAGGATATGGCTCAGAATATTATCTATAGCCCTTAAGGAAGAACTAAGTGTCCTTTACTATGCTTGATGACTAAACAATTATTATTTGGTCTCCTTTGACTGTTTTCCTTTGTTTCTGCCTTTTCTCACTTGTCTGATTAAACTTATTATTTTGCTAAAGTTTTTCCACAGACCAAAGGCAGGCTGAGGACATGGGTGGAGGGCAGGGACCATAGGGTCCTGCTCCATTTCAGTGAAAATTTCAATTTTCAGAGAAAATTGAAAACCATAATGAACAAACTTGACCTAAAATGACAATGGTAATAAGAAAATATTTTGAAATGAATGTCATTGGGAATAAGACATATCAAAACTTGTGGATTGTACCTAAAGACATGCTTATAGGGAAAATGGTAGCCTTGAATCACTATATTAGGAAAGAGAAAAAAATGCAAAATATCAATGCCTAAACTAATCAACTTAAGAAGTTAAAAAGTAGATATACAGAAGGAAATAATGAAGATAAGGGCTGAAACAAAATAGAAATTAAACAAAAAATAAAAACATTGTTAAGGTTAAAATTGAAAATACTAATGAAATTAATTAACACCTAATAAGCTGCTAATGAAAAGAAGATCTCAAATTACCAAAACTAGGTTTCTAAAACAAGGTATCACTACTAATCCAATGGATAGTGGGTGGCCACTATAACTACTTAAATTCAACATTTTATTTGATGCCCCAACCAGTGTAATAAATCAAGGAAAGGGAGTAAAATTTATTACTCTTAAAAAGGAAAATAAAGCAAAATAAATTGTAAAAATGGAAAATTCAAAATACCTATAGTCAAACTAATCGAATAAGTGAATTTTGCAAGGTTGCTATATACAATGACAATTATGAACTATATCTCTATTTTCTAGTAATAAATAATTAGAACATTGTATTTGAAAACACCATTTATAATAATTCCAGAATATCCAACAGGTAGAAATGTAATGAAAAATATTGTTTTTCTTTTTAAACATATGAGATTGCCCACTTTATTCAAAAGGAGAATGTTGCTGAGAATTGACACTGTTTCTTAATCACCTTAGTGTTAACATGCAGGGGTTTAAGTTTTAATAAATCCATTACATCAGTTTATTCCTTGACCGATTATGCTTGCCATGTTGAATTTAAGAAATCTTTCTACCCCAGGGGTGTTGAAGTTTCTCCTACATTTTCTTATAAAAGTTGTATAGTTTTAATTTAATTGTGTTTATCATGCAAATTATGGGTTGGAGTTTTTGTCAAAGAGAATAAGAAACCCACTTTTTCCAGCATCATTTGTTGGAAACACTATGATTTTCTCCAGTTCATTTTGTTGCAAATTTGTCAAAAATCAACTGCTCAAACTTGTGTGGATGCATTTGTGAACACTTTATTCTGTTTCATTAATCTATATTTGTACTATGGCATATCTACACCTTGAATACAGTACCTTGAAAGTAAACCTTGAAACTAGGTAGTATTAGTTCTACAGATTTGTTGTTCTTTGAATACTGTTTTTGTTCTACTGGACCCATTGCATTCCCTTATGAATTTTAGAATCAGTTTATCAATTTCCACAAAACAGCTTGCTTTGATTTTGATTAAAAATTTGTTCTCTTTAAAAGATATGTTAAGAGAATAAAAAAACAAATACAGACTGAGAGGAGATATTTGCAAATGATATTTTTGATGAAGGACTTGTACTCAGAATAAATAAAGAACAATAAAAACTCAATAAAAATAATAATAAACAACCAATAAAAAGAGTGAAAACAGTTTAAGCTACACTTCACCAAAGATATATGGCTGGTAAATAAGGACATTAAGAGATGCTCAGTTATTAATTGTTAAGAAATGTAAATTGAAACTACGAATTGCACTACAGAGCCGTGAGAATGGCTAAAATGAAAAAACATTTATTACAGAAAAAAGTTGGTTTGTATGTGGAGGAGCTAGACCTCTCATACATTGCTGGTGGCAATGTTAAACAGTGCAACTACTTTGAAAACAAGTTGGTAATCTCTTAACAAGTAAGCAGATTTTTAAGAGGTCAACCTAAGTCTGATGATGAAATATGACACATACATTATAAACAATACAAAAGAAAGAAGAGGGGACTAGGAACCAAGATGGCAGAGTAGAAGGACGTGCTCTCACTCCCTCTTGTTAGAACACCAGAATCACAACTAGCTGCTGGACAATCATCGACAGGAAGACACTGGAACTCACCAAAAAATATACCCCACATCCAAAGACAAAGGAGAAGCCACAATGAGATGGTAGGAGGGGTGCAATCACAGTAAAATCAAATCCCATAACTGCTGGGTGGGTGACCTACAGACTGGAGAACACTTATACCACAGAAGTCCACCCACTTCTGTGAAGGTTCTGAGCCCCACATCTGGCTTCCCAACCTGGGGGTCCGGCAACGGGATGAGGAGTTCCTAGAGAATCAGACTTTGAAGGCTAGTGGGATTTGATTGCAGGACTTTGACAGGACTGGGGGAAACAGAGACTCCACTCTTGGAGGGCACACACAGAGTAGTGTGCTCATGGGGACCCAGGGGAAGGAGCAGTGACCCCAGGGCAGACTGAACCAGACCTATCTGCTGGTGTTGGAGGGTCTCCTGCAGAGGCAGGGAGTGGCTGTGGCTGAGCATGGGGACAAGGACACTGGCAGCAGAAATTCTGGGAAGTACTCCTTGGCGTGAGCCCTCCCAGAGTCTGTCATTAGCCCCACCAAAGAGCCCAGGTAGGCTCCAGTGTTGGGTTGCCTCATGCCATACAACCAACAGGGAGGGAACCCAACCCCACCCATCAGCATTCAAGTGGATTAAAGTTTTACTGAGCTCTGTATGACAGTCTCTAGATCCATCCACGTCTCAACAAATGACCCAATTTCGTTCCTTTTTATGGCTGAGTAATATTCTATTGTAAATATGTACCACATCTTCTTTAGCCATTCGTCTGTCGATGGGCATTTAGGTTGCTTCCATGACCTGCCTATTGTAAATAGTGCTGCAGTGAACATTGGGGTGCATGACTCTTTTTGAATTATGGTTTTCTCTGGGGATATGCCCAGTAGTGGGATTGCTGGATCATGGTAATTCTATTTTTAATTTTTTAAGGAACCTCCATACTGTTCTCCATAGTGGCTATATCAATTTACATTCCCACCAACAGTGCAAGAGGGTTCCATTTTCTCCACACCCTCTCCAAAACTTGTTGTTTGTAGATTTTCTGATGATGCCCATTCTAACCACTGTGAGGTGATACCTCATTGTACTTTTGCCCATTCTAACCACTGTGAGGAGATACCTCATTAGAGAATTTGCATTTCTCTAATAATTAGTGATGTTGAGCAGATGTTCATATGTCTCTTGGCAATCTGTATATCTTCTTTGGAGAAATGTCTATTTAGATCTTCTGCCCATTTTTTGATTGGGTTGTTTGTTTTGGTAATATTGAGCATCATAAGCTGTTTATATATTTGGGAGATTAATCCTTTGTCCATTGATTTGTCTGCAAATATTTTCTCCCCTTTGTCTTTTTGTCTTGCTTATAGTTTCCTTTGCTGTGCAAAAGCTTTTAAGTTTCATTAGGTCCCATTTGTTTATTTTTTGTTGTTATTTCCACTACTCTAGGAGGCAGGTCAAAAAAGATCTTGCTGTGATTTATGTGAAATGGTGTTCTGCCTATGTTTTCCTCTAAGAGGTTTATAGGGTCCAGTATTACATTTAGGTCTTTAATCCATTTTGAGTTTATTTTTGTGTATGGTGTTAGGGAGTGTTCTAATTTCATTCTTTTAAATGTAGCTGTCCACTTTTCCAAGCACCACTTACTAAAGGGACTGTCTTTTCTCCATTGTATATCCTTGTCTTCTTTGTCATAGATTAGTTGACCATAGGTATGTGGGTTTGGGTTTATGTCTGGGCTTTCTCTCCTGTTCCATTGATCTATATTTCTAGTTTTGTGCCAGTACTATATTGTCTTGATTACTGTAGCTTTGCAGTATAGTCTGAAGTCAGGGAGTCTGATTCCTCCAGCTTCTCTTTTTTTCCTCAAGATTGCTTTGGCTATTCAGGGTCTTTTGTGTCTCCATATACATTTTAAGATTTTTTTTTTTGCTCTAATTCTGTAAAAAATGCCATTGGTATTTTGATAAGGATTGCATTGAACCTGTAGATTGCTTGAGTAGTATAGTCATTTTCACAGTATTGAGTCTTCCAATTCAAGAGCATGGTATATCTCTCCATCTGTTTGTGTCATCTTTGATTTCTTTGATCAGTGTCTTATAGTTTTCTGAGCACAGGTCTTTTAGCTCCTTAGGTAGGTTTATTCCTAGGTATATTCTTTTTGTTGCAATGGTGAATGGGACTGTTTCCTTAATTTCTCTTTCTGATCTTTCATTGTTCTTATATAGGAATGCAAGATATTTCTGTGCATTAATTTAGTATCCTGCAACTTTACCAAATTCATTGATTAGTAGTTCTCTGGTGGCATTTTAGGATTACCTATGTATAGTATCATGCCATCTGCAAACAATGACAGTTTTACTTTTTCTATTCCAATTTGTATTGCTTTACTTTCTTTTTCTTCTCTGATTACCGTGTCTAGGAGTTCCAGAACTATGTTGAATAATAGGGGTGAGAGTGGACATCCTTGTCTTGTTCCTGATCATAGAGGAAATGCTTTCAGGTTTTCAGCATTGAGAATAATGTTTCCTGTGTGTTTGTCATATATGGCCTTTATTATTTTGAGGTAGGTTCCCTCTATGACCACTTTCTGGAGAGTTTTTTTTTTTTTTATCATAAATAGGTGTTTAATTTTGTCAAAAGCTTTATCTGCATCTATTGAGATGATCATATGGTTTTTATTCTTCAATTTGTTAATACGGTGTACCACATTGATTGATTTGTGTATATTGAAGAATCCTTGCATCCCTGGCATAAATCCCACTTCATCATGGTGTATGATCCTTTTAATGTGCTGTTGGATTCTGTTTGCTAGTATTTTGTTGAGGATTTTTATATCTATATTCATCAGTGATATTGGTCTGTAATTTTCATTTTTTTTTTAAGTATCTTTGTCTGGTTTTGGTATCAGGGTGATGGTGGCCTCATAGAATGAGTTTGGGAGTGTTTCTTCCTCTGCAGTTTTTTGGAAGAGTTTGAGAATGATGGGTGTTATCTCCTCTCTAAATTTGGTAGAATTCACCTGTGAAGCCATCTGGTCCTGGATTTTTGTTTGTTGGAAGATTTTTAATCACAGTTTCCATTTCAGTGCTTGTGATTGGTCTGCTCGTATTTTCTATTTCTTCCTGGTTCAGTCTTGGAAGGTTATACCTTTCTAAGAATTTGTCCATTTCTTCCAGGTTGTCCATTTTATTGGCATAGAGTTGCTTGTAGTAGTCTCTTAGGATTCTTTGTATTTCTGTGGTGTCCATTGTAACTTCTCCTTTTTCATTTCTAATTTTATTGATTGAGTCCTCTCCCTCTTTTTCTTGATTAGTCTGGCTAAAGGTTTATCAGTTTTGTTTATCTTCTCAAAGAACCAGCTTTTAGTTTTATTGATCTTTGCTATTGTTTCCTTCATTTCTTTTTCATTTATTTCTTCTCTAATCTTTATGATTTATTTCCTTCTACTATTTTTGGGTTTTGTTTGCTCTTCTTTATCTAGTTCCTTTAGGTGTAAAGTTAGATTGTTTATTTGAGATTTTTCTTAATTCTTGTGGTAAGATTTTATTGCTATAAACTTCCTTCTAGAACAGCTTTTGCTGCATCCCATAGGTTTTGGATTATTGTGTTTTCATTGTCATTTGGCTCTAGGTATTTTTTGATTTCCTCTTTGATTTCTTCAGTGATCTCTTGGTTATTTAGTAATGTATTGTTTAGCCTCCATGTGTTTGTGCTTTTTACGTTTTTTTCCCTGTAATTCATTTCTAATCTCATAGTGTTGTGGTCAGAAAAGATGCTTGTTATGATTTCAGTTTTCTTAAATTTACTGAGGCTTGATTTGTGACCCAAGATGTGATCTATTCTGGAGAATGTTCCATGAGCACTTGAGAAGAAAGTGTAATCTACTGTTTTGGGATGGAATGTCCTATAAATATCAATTAAATCTATCCGGCCTATTGTTCCATTTAAAGCTTGTGTTTCCTTATTAATTTGCTGTTTGGATGATCTGTCCATTGGTGTAAGTGAGGTGTTAAAGTCCCGCACTATTATTGTGTTACTGTCACTTTCCTCTTTTACAGCTGTTAGCAGTTGCCTTATGTATTGAGGTGCTCCTATGTTGGGTGCATATATATTTATAATTGTTATATCTTCTTCTTGAATTGATCCCTTGATCATTATGTAGTGTCCTTCCTTGTCTCTTGTAACATTCTTTATTTTAAAGTATATTTTATCTGATATGAGTATTGCTACCCCAGCTTTCTTTTTATTTCTATTTGCATGGAATATCTTTTTCCATTCTCTCACTTTCAGTGTGTATGTGTCCCTAGGTCTGAAGTGGGTTTCTTGTAGACAGCATATATATGGGTCTTGTTTTTGTATCCATTCAGCAAGCCTGTGTCTTTTGGTTGGAGCATTTAATCCACTCACGTTTAAGGTAATTATCAATATATATGTACCTATGACCATTTTCTTAGTTGTTTTGGGTTTGTTTTTGTAGGTCCTTTTCTTCTCTTGTGTTTCCCACTTAGAGAATTTCCTTTAGCATTTGTTTTAGAGCTGGTTTGGTGGTGCTGAATTCTCTTAGCTTTTGCGTGTCTGTAAAGCTTTTAATTTCTCCATCGAATCTGAATGAGATCCTTGCTGGGTAGAATAATCTTGGTTGTACATTCTTCCCTTTCACCATTTTAAGTATACCATGCCACTTCCTTCTGGCTTGTAGAGTTTCTGCTGAGAAATCAGCTGTTAACCTTATGGGAGTTCCCTTGTATGTTATTTGTCATTTTTCCCTTGCTGCTTTCAATAATTTTTCTTTGTCTTTAATTTTTGCAAAATTGATTACTATGTGTCTCAGCATGTTTCTCCTTGGGTTTATCCTGTATGGGACTCTCTGCACTTCCTGGACTTGGGTGGCTATTTCCTTTCCCATGTTAGGGAAGTTTTCAACTATAATCTCTTCAAATATTTTCTCTGGTCCTTTCTCTCTCTCTTCTCCTTCTTGGACTCCTATGTGAATGTTGTTGCATTTAATATTGTCCCAAAGGTCTCTTAGGCTGTCTTCACTTCTTTTCATTCTTTTTTCTTTATTCTGTTCCACAGCAGTGAATTCCACCATTCTGTCTTCCAGGTCACTTATCCATTATTCTGCCTCAGTTATTCTGCTATTGATTCCTTCTAGTGTAGTTCTCATTTCAGTTATTGTATTGTTCATCTCTGTTTGTTTGTTCTTTAATTCTTCTAGGTCTTTGTTAAACATTTCTTGCATCTTCTCGATCTTTGCCTCCATTCTTTTTCCTGGATCATCTTCACTATCTTTACTCTGAATTCTTTTTCTAGAAGGTTGCCTATCTCCACTTCATTTAGTTGTTTTTCTGGGGTTTTATCCTGTTCTTTCATCTGATACATAGCCCTCTGCCTTTTCATCTTGTCTATCTCTCTGTGAATGTGGTTTTCATTACACAACTGAAAGATTGTATTTCTTCTTGATTCTCCTGTGTATTCTCTGGTGGATGAGGCTCTCTAAGAGGCTTATGCAAACTTCCTGATAGGAGGGACTGGTGGTGGATAGAGGTGGGTTTTGCTCTGGTGGGCAGAGCTCAGTAAAATTTTAATCTGCTTGTCTACTGATGGGTGAGGCTGAGTTCCCTCCCTGTTGGCTATTTGACTTGAGGTGACCCAGCACTGAAGACTAGAGTCTCTTTGCTGGGGCTAATGGAGGATTCTGTGAGGGCTCATGCCAAGCTCCCAGATCTTCTGCTGCCAGTGTCCTTGTCCCCATGGTGAGCCACAGTCACCCCCCGCCTCTTCAGAACTTCCAACACTAGCCAGTAGGTCTTGTTCAGTCTCCTATGGGATCACTGCTCCTTCCCCCCGGGTCCTGATGCACACACTACTTTGTGTGTGCCCTCCAAGAGTGGAGTCTCTGTTTACCCCAGTCCGGTTGAAGCCCTGCAATCAAATCCTGCTAGCCTTCAAAGTCTGATTCTCTGGGAATTCCTCCGCCCATTGCCAGACCCCCAGGTTGGGAAGCTTGACATGGGGCTCAGACCTTTCACTCCAGTGGGTGGACTTCTGTGGTATAATTGTTCTCCAGTTTGTGAGTCACCCACCCAGCAGTTATGGAATTTGATTTTATTTTGATTGTGCCCCTCTCCTACCATCTCATTGTGGCTTCTCCTTTGTCTTTGGATGTGGGGTATCTTTTTTGGTGAGTTCCAGTGTCTTCCTGTTGATGATTGTTCAGCAGTTAGTTGTGATTCTGGTGTCCTCGCAAGAGTGAGTGAACGCACTTCCTTCTACTCTGCCATCTTGAACCAATCTGTCGTTCACTTCTTATAAGACACATGTTTTTACTTTTTTCAATCATGGTAAAAACCACACAGACTAAAATTTACCATCTTAATCATTTTTGAATATATGGTTCAGTAAGATTAAGTAGACACACCTTGTTGAGCAACAGATCTCCAGAACTTTTCTCCTTTTGTGAAACTAAAACTCTGTAGCCATCAAACAACTCCCCATTCCCCCTCCTCCTAGCCTCTGGTACCCCCTTCTTATTTCATTTTTTATGAATTTGACTACTTTAGAAAACTCATATAAGTGAAATCATACAGGATTTGTCTTTTTGTGATGAGATCGTTCCACTTAATATACTGCCTCAATGTTCTTACATGCCATAGTATGTAGCAAAAGGTCCTTCCTTTTTAAGTCTGAATAATATTCCATTTTATGTATATACCACATTTCCTTTGCCTGTTTGTCTGTCAATGGACATTGGGTTGCTTTCATCTCTTGGCTGTTGTGAATGATGGTGCTATGAATATGGGTGTGCACATATCTCTCTGAGACTCTGCTTTCACTTCTTTGAGACCCTGTACTCCCTATTTGCATTCTGATATACATTGAGAAGTGGGATTGCTAGACCATATGGGAGTTCTATCTTTAAGTTTTTGAGAAACTGCCATACTGTTTTCCATAGCAATTGTACCATTTCACAACTCTATCAACACTGCTCAAGTTCTAATTTTTCCACATCTTCATAGATACATATATTTTTGATGTTAAATATTGTATAATAAATATTCAAGTCATAGTGAGAGATCTCAGCATCCATACAATTTACCTAAATGATTCAGCAGGTATTAAGATATGTTGAGTTAGTTTTTCATCCTGATCCATTTCTTACACAAATGTTTGTGGATTTGCAGGTGAGAATGTGATCCTACTGAAATACAGGTGATGATGTTTTGAAAGTTGTGGATATGAAAGAGAGATATTGAGGAGTAGGAGGCCTGGTCAGAAGGGGATACCAAAATGATTGAACAGGATTCAGTATGAAAGTGCTGGGAGCATTATAGTCATCAAAATTAATTGTCTAGGCTTGAAAAGGAGCATGGAAAAGACTAAGAAACATATTTACTTTCTTGAAAGTGTGATGTGTGGTACAAAGGCTTTCGAGCCAAAAGACCTGGGTTTTGCTGCCTGATTGATGTTGTGTAACATTTAGCAAGAAAATCAATCCACCCAAATCACCATGTTCTCATATGGAAATAGCAATAAAAATAACAAATTTGTAGATTTGTCTTAAAAATTAAATAAAAAAATGAATGTGAACTTGCCAAGCACACTTTCAAATACATAGTAGGTGCTCCATGGCTTTTACTTGTCTTCCCTATTTATGCTCTGGTTTTTACATACTTCTCAATTTCAACATCAAAAAACCCCTAAGCTGCAGCTTCTGTCATGAAGACTTCAACTAAAAATATCCCTTCAGTATAACATACTATAGTAGCTTACAAGCAAATCATGAGTTTTCTGATATTTTACATATAGTCTCCGTATTAGTATAGAAATTTATATTGAGAGATAAAACTCCAGATAATATTCTAACATTTCAGAATACAAGCTGAATATTTTTATAGATATATTAATTTAGCTGCATTTAAAAAGCTTTAAAAATATTTTAAATAAAACATATAGCTAAGCTACCAAATCCATAAAACCTTAAAAGGTTAAAATCAGGTAATGATAGTAGACAAGACAATGATAGTAGACAAGATAGTAGACAAGACAAGGTTGGGCTTCTCTGGTAGCGCAGTGGTTGAGAGTCTGCCTGCCAATGCAAGGGACGCGGGTTCGTGCCCCGGTCCAGGATGATCCCACATGCCGCGGAGCGGCTGGGCCTGTGAGCCATGGTCTCTGAGCCTGTGCGTCCAGAGCCTGTGCTCCGCAATGGGAGAGGCCACAACAGTGAGAGGCCCGTGTACCACACACACACACACACACACACACACACACACACACACACACACACAAAGACGTAAGGTCACATTTTTTTAGAAAGTATTTTATTATCCTTTACTAAATTTTGAACAGTTTTCTCTTCCCTGGAGCAAATCATTGTGCTAAAGTGTTAAGAATATATATTCTTGCAACCAGAATTTGTAGTGTTTTCTGAGATTTACTAATGGATTTATTATTTTTCATCCTAATTTTCCACAGCTTATCTCTCTTTAATTATTTCTTCTTTACAACCTCAGAACCCTTTGAGCCAGAATGATTTTTCTTTATTAGTTATTCATTTACTACTATAATCACTGAGTTTTCTTTTTCTATTTAATTAAAGATGTGCTACCTATTCAGATAAGAGTTTCATTCATGTGTGTGATCGTCTATGAGACATGAACCTTTAAATATGTTGTCTGTGACATGAAGATAACATCTACTTAAAATGACCTTAAAATAATCAAATAATTCAATTAAATGATACTACATGCCTCACGCAATCCCTATCACTGTTTTCCTTCAGTCTATGAATCTTTGGTAAACTTCAACCTTTTATTACTAAGTTAATAAAGACAGATAGCAATGGAAATGAATACAAAGAAAAAGTAGTAATAACATATTTAAAGAATAGATGCTTATGAATGAATTTTCCCTGTGTATTTTGTAGCAGACTATATTGTCCCCTTTCTCTCAAGCATTTTATTTTAATAACAGTGCTCACACATTCTTTAAAGTTCTTACATGAAAATAAACATCCACAATCAGCAAATAAATACAAGTTATTCTAAAAATACCCATAAAAAAGATAATAACTCAGGTTGTTTTTAAAAATCACACAAGCAACTTAGTGTATATATTTAGAAATTTGGTAATTATCATCAGTTCTATTCATTACATTTCAAAAGTAGGAGAAATAATAAGTCAAGTTGCCATTTATTTTTTCATATTCATAAAGAGCAAAATAATGTTATTCACATGATAGATCTTGACCATTTTTGTAGGCCCATCTGTACCTGTGAACACATGCAGAACTGTCTACTCATACTAAAAAACAGTTATCTCACCATCACTTTTCATTAAAACTGAAAATTCAGTGAAGAAATGGATACATTTCAAGAATCATTTAAAAAGGTAGGATCCTCTTTTGCCAATATGGGCAGATTGCAACATCATAAAAGTGTAAGCTGGCTATTATGGAATTCAAAAGGATTATCCAATTCAAAGAAAGAGATGAACAGATTGTTTTCTTTCATAAACTTTTTTTGATTAATAAGTTTCATCAAAATACAGAACAAGCATAAATCTAGCGTTTGTTATTCATGTGTAAATACCTATCAAATTAAGACATTTGGCAAAAAAATTATTGAAAGAAACAAAATGTAAACTATTTTGACAGGTATATTTATGGATAGACATATTCTGGCTTTTTACATGGAACTGTCAGATACTTCCCTTCACACCTCATTTATCACATGGTCCAGGCTGCTGAGGCTGGCTGCCATCTTGTGATGGGGGAGAGCTGCATAAAATGTTTACTTTATCAGTGGTCATACTGTGTAAAAAGAGGAATTGTGAAGGAGATTTAGGATATGCCTGAAGCTTTATACCTGCCAAAGAGGTGGAGTATATTCCTCTCCAATAAACCAATAGGTAGATCATTTAGGTATTAATTTTTTTGGCCAATAAAATCCGTGCTGGTGATTTCCCAATGCTAGAGAAAATGTCCACTCCCAATATAAATGTTCACATTTCCAATCCAAAACTCATTTTAAACTTGAGATTAAAAAAGATAAATGCTGAATTTTGCGACAAAAGCAGACTAGATCAGCAGTCTCAATTTCTACCTGCTTAATGTGGGTTTTTAAACCCACCATTCTAAACCTCTCACTAGCTAGCTTCCCTGTTCCTAAAGTAGATATTTGTAGGTATAAGAAATAGAACGATTACTGGCATACTTTAAGAGGCAGTTGTCCTATGATGATGAAGAAGTGTTTATGTGTGTTTGACTGGATACATTCTTCACTTTGTTACCATATGTGCAACATGGTCAGATGGTTAATGAGTTTTCAGGGCTGAAATGCATCTGGTCCAACTTTAAACTTATGGTTTATAATACTTCACTGGAAAGCATGTAATTAATCTTTCAGTGGATAATCTACCATAACTCCTAAACTAATTAAGAAGATATTCTTTTTAACAGGATTTGAAAATTAAGTTTTATATAGTTTAAGGAAGGAAAAAAAGCCTCTACAATGATAGAAAAGTAAAAACATCTCAGATAAAATTGACTCCCTCCTTCTTTCCTCTTCCATAGAAATGTTCCTCTTTTTGAATGTATGCTGTCAAAAAGAATTTCCCTAAGGAAAAGGACAGTCTCTTATTCATCTATGAATCCTGAGCATCTGGCATAGAGTAAAAGCATAAAAGGTCTTTATTGACCAAAATATTATGGGAATTATTTCAGAGATATTCCACCTTGTAATACATGGATTTAAACAACTACGTGGGCAAATATATGTACAATTACATGTGTATGTACATATACAAATATATATACAACCATATGTATCCAAATTTCACAAATGAATAAGCTGAGGCACAGAAATTTTCAAAAAACATATAAAGTCAGACTGGTAGTTATGTTTCATTTGTGATTCAAATGAAGAGGATCTGATACTGAAGCTTAAGTTCTTAACACTATGATATGTGAGCCACTAACTAGTTCCTCATGTGGATGTAATAATTTCTTTAATCATTCCAATCTTCCCAACCACATTGGCTTTTCTAATTTATTATAGTTATAAATAATTATAAGGTATAAAGTAGAATTTATTTTCTAATAAAAAACCCACAAGTGGTGTTCAAAAATCATATGATATATACCATTTTTCTCAAAATGCAAAATTTCTTTATAAAACATTATAATTTACAATACCAACAGCATTGTAAATATTGCAGATTTTTTCACATCTTTGACATCCTTAGGTATCTGAAAGCTTTTTCCCTCCAAAATTTTGTTAGTGTTAAAAATAATGTTGTTTTAATTTACATATTTGATTTTAGGCTGAAAATTTCCTACATGTTTATTTACAGGTTTTATTTTTGCTTTAATTTTAAATTCATGCTCATTGAAAATGTGTCTATCCATGTTTTAGTGTATTTCACATCAGTTTGTATAACCTAATTGATTATTAGTGACACTAGATCTTCATTATACTGGCTGTGAATTTGCCCTAATCATTTGTTTATTTTATTTTTAATGTATAGTTTTTTCAATCATGTTTAGTTTTCAAATCAGCTTAATTTTTCCTTAAGTAATTCTATTTTGTTTGGCTCAAGATGTTTTTGACTTTAAAAATTTGATAAGAATTCATTATTCTTTTTCTATTTGACTTACTTTTTTATATTTCTTTAATCTAGCAGAAACAAATTTTGGTTTGTTGGATGAAATTATCCTTCTTTATTTGAATATAGATCTTGAAATTATTTAACCTCTTCTGGTTACAGGAACGTTGCCCACCACAATACCTTATGTCTGTAGCATAAAACATGCTCAACAAATATTTATGGAATTGAATTTGATTAAATGTATGGCATATTGAAAGCACTCAATAAAAATATATGTATGAATTCATTTATTAATTCATTTATAGATGCAATCATTAGTCCAACAAATACTGATTTAAAATCAATTTCCTGGAGATACTAAAGAGGATGGCAGAATAGGAGGACACAGAGCTCACCTTCCCCCAAGAACACATCAAAAATACGTCTACACATGGAACAGTTCTCACTGAAAACAAACTGGAGACTGGCAGAAAGACTTATACAACCAAGGTTGTAAGAAGGATCCACACAGAGTCCCATCCATGGGAAGGGAAGAAAAGCTATCAGATCTTGGGAGCAGCATACCTAGGAGAAGATGCCAAAGTGGGGAATGACATGGGCTCAGATATGCTCCTTGGAAAGTGAATGGTTCAAACCACATACTGGGTGTCCCAGTCCTGGGGTTCATCACTGGGAGGATGAGTCCCTTTAGCTTATTTGAAAACAAGTCGGACTGACAGCAGGGCTGTAAGAAACCTAGATTACACTCATGAAGAGCACAAGACAGAGGAAGCAGATTAAAACTGCCCTGGACTCTGGCTAGTTTCCCGTGACTGCCCCAGTGTAAGTTCTGGCCCACGCTGAGTGCCCACTCCAGCACCTCACAGCAAGAGCAACCACAAAAGACCCCAATCAGCCAAAGCAATCTAGAGAACTATAAACCAAGCTGGAGGTATCATGCTCCTTGACTTCAAATTACAAAGCTAGAGTAATCAAAACAGCATGGTACCAGCACAAAAACAGATACATATATCAATGAAACACAATAGAGAGTCCAGAAATAAACCCATGCACTTATGGTCAATCTATGACAAATATATATCTCTATATAGATATTATATATATATATATATATATTTCTATTTCTATTAAACATTCCCCCCAATCTCCTCCAGAAAATAGAAGCAGAGGGAACACTTCCTAACTCATTTTATGAGGATAGTATAAGCCTAATTAAAAAAATCAAAGACATTACAAGAAAACTACAGACCAATATCTCCACATACATGATGTAATAATCCTCATTCAAATATAAGCAAACTGAATATAACCATGTATAAAAACATTTACAAAACAAACAGGTGAAATTTTTCAAGGTAGTCAAGGAGACTTGCATAACTGAAAATTAATCAGTATAATTCAACATGCCAATAGGTTAAAGAGAAAAATCTTTTGACCATATAAATTGATACAGAACAAGTATTTGATGAAATACAATACCTATTCCTGGTAAAAACCTCTCAACAAACTAGGAATAGAGAACTTGCTCAACTTGGTAAAGAAAAGCTACAGAAAATCCATTGCTAACGTTACTTAATAATAAGAAACTGGATATTTTCTCAATAAGATGAGGATGAAAGCAAGGATACGCTCATCACTCCTAATCAATACCATATTAGAAGTCCTAACTAGTACAATAAGACAAAGAACAAAAAAAGATTTAAATGTAAGACCTGAATTCGTAAGCATCTAAATAATAATAATAATAGCAGCATCCTGGAACAATAAGTGAGGATAATAATACAGGACACAATATCAATATACAAAAATCAATGCTTTCTTATATACCAGTGATGAACAATTGGAATTATGTTTTTAAAACACAATTTCCTATGACAAAAATAAAAATAAAATCATTAGCAATAAGTCTAATAAAATGTGTATAGGATATTTTTGTGAAAAATTACAAAGCACTGATGAAAATAGCATAAAATAAATATAAGTACTCCTGATATTAATTAATTAATTAGAGGAAAGTTAAATCTCCTATACAAAGGAGCCCAAATAATTTATATAGTTACTCCACCCTGAAGGAGGTGGAGCATAACTTACTGCTCCTTAAAAGCAGGCCATGTATTGCGACTTCCTTTCAAAAAGTACAATATGGAAAGAGAGAAAAATAATACATTTGCAGTAGAGAGGCCTGTTACCACCACCTCAGCCAGATAACCAAGCTTCACTTCAACAGTGAAATCATGTTGATAGTACTTTCTTTTGATATTATGTGATAAAAATGGCACTTTACCTCTATGTTCTTCCACTCAAATGCCCATAACTCCATCTAAGATAAGAAAAATATAAGACAAATCCCAATTGAACAACGTTTTCCAAAATACCTGACAAGTCCTCCTCAAAACAGTAGAGGTTATCAAAATAAGGAACATTTGAGAAACTGTCATAGCCAAAGCCAGGATTTGAGAAACTGCCATAGCCATAGCCAGGATTTAAGGGAATATGAGGGTTAAATGTAATGTGGTATCCTGGATGGAATCTTGAAACAGAAAAAGGACATTAGTTAATTTTTTTAAAACCTGAATAGAATACAGACCTTAGTCAATAATAATGTATCAATATTGGTTCCTTATTTGTGACAAATGATCTATGCAAAAGTAAAATGTTTATAATAGGGGGAGCTGAGGTATATGAGAAATCTCCATCCTATCAATCTTCATGAATTTTTTCTATAAATCTAAATCTATTCTAAAATAACAAGTTAGTTTATTATAATAATCAAGCAATATAATTTAACATATTAGCAGAATAAAAGAGGAACAATGAGTATATCAGTATATGCAGATAGAGGTGTTAATAAAATTTAACACTCATTTATATTCTAAACACTCAGCAAACTAAGAATAGAAGGGAACTTCAACTTTGTATTAAGCTCTACAAAAAACAGAGCTTACATTACACATAATGGCAAAATTCTGAATGCTTTTTCCCTAATATCAGCACTTCTGTTAAACACTGCATTATAGTTCCTAGCCTTTGCAGTAAAGCAGGACAAAGAAATAAAACTCTATCAGGCTAGAAAAGAATAAAACTAACTCTATTCACATAGGACATAATTGTTTGCATAGAAAATTCTAAGGAATCTACAAAGCAGCTATTAGAACTAATAACTGAACATGCCAAAGGCAATAGTACAAGGTCAATATTTAAAAAATCAATAAAATTCCTATATACTAGCAAACAGTTGACTATTAAAATAAAAATACTACTAAAATAACATATAAAACCAAAAATATTTAGGGGTAAATTAAACAAAATATGTGTAAGATTTACATAATGGAAACTACAAAACACTGTTGGGAGAAATTAAATAATTGAGAAGATGTATTATGCCATTGGAATGGAGAGACTCATGTTAATATTTTCATGTTATCATGTTAATTTTTCCCACATTGATCTGTAGATTCAACTTAATGCCCCTCAAAATTTCAGCAAACTATTTTTTTAGTAGAAATTTATAAGCTTAAATTACAATATGTATGGAAATGCAATTAATCTAGAATAGTCAAAACTATTTTACAAAAGAGTATGAGAGTACTTACCTAATATCAAGATGTATCATAAAACTATAGTAATTAATAAACTGTGCCATTGGCATAATTTGGACCTATATATCAGTGGGACAGAATAGAGAGTCCAGAAATAGATCCAAATATATATCATCAGTTGTGATAATATTGTGACAAAGAGGCTGAGTTAATTCAATTTGGAAAGAATATTCTTTATACAAATGGTGTTGGAGCAACTGATATCCATAGGGAAGAAAATAAACTATGATACTTACCTCACACCATACAAGAAAATAAATAAAAATGGATTATAGACTTAGGAGAATTAAGAACATTTGTTTACAAGACTAGAGTGTGAATATTCATAGCAGCATTATTTGTAATAGCCCCAAGATAAAACAAGTGCCTATAAACTAGTAAATGGATAAACAAAATGTGACATATCCATACAATGGAATAATAGCAGTGAAAAGCAATGAGTTACTGAAACATCTTATGACATGGATGAACCTCAGAAATAATATATTGTGAAAGGAGCCAGACATGAAAGACCACATATTGAATGATATAATTTGTATAACATTTCTAGAAAAGATAACTTGGTATAGGCAAAACCTGGAGTTGGGGGTTGGAGGGAGAAAATTTTGTTCTGGTGGAAATGTTCTAAAAGCTAATTGTGATGACAATTTCACAACCTTAAAAATCTACTAAAGTTCATTGCAATATATACATAGAGTGGTCAATTTATATGATATTTAAATCACACCACCATAAAGTTGTGTAAAAAACAAAATGACCATAAGACTCAGCAGTTGTGCTCCCTGGTATTTACCCAAAGAAGGTGAAAACATGTCCAGACAAAAATCTGCACATGAATGTTTACATCAGCTTTATTCCTAATTGCCAAAATCTGGAAGCAACTAAGATATGCTTCAGTAAGCAAATGGATAAATAAACTGTGGTACATCCAGCCAATGAAATATCATTTAACACTAAAAAGAAATGAGCTATCAAACCATGAAAATACATGAAGGAAACTTAAATGCATATTACCAGGTGAAAGAAGCCAATGTGCAAAGGCTACATATTGTATGGTTCTAACTATATGATGTTCTGGAAAAAGCCTCACTATGGAAAAAGGAAAAGATCAGTGTTTGCTACTATCTACAGTATTACCTGGCACTATGGCAGAGAAAAATCGATCTCTACACGTAAACCCTGAGGTAATCAAATAATTTTTCATGACTGACATTCATCAGTCATTGGCCAGAACAGGTCACGTGTCTGGAAATTACAGTAAGGAGTTGAGAAGTACAATTCTATCCTGTTCCAGCAGTGTTTGGAAGGCAATACTAATGACAAGTGCAGGTGAGGTCTGGGTGGGAGTCAGCTTAGTTACATAGTCTCCAATTTCAACATAGGTTTGTTTTTCTAATAACTCGCTCATGAAGTCTATTACTTCCTTTGTATTAGGAGAGTATTTCTCTTCAACTTTTGGCCTCCAGATGTGGGTAGGATGCATAGAAATGTGATTTAAGTCACTTGTCATTTGCATTTTGGTCTAATAATCACCCCCACACACTCCTCTGCACCATTCTCCATGGCTCTCAGTACCCTCATTCTTCCTAGGTATGTTCATAAACCACAGAAATGGCACAGTAGCATGATTTCTCTCTCAGCAACTTCTCTGCTAAACTCCTGTATTGTCAATCTGGATCTCTACAGAGAGTGGCTAGTCAAGTCCCTGGTTCTCATGACTCTAAAGAAAAAGTCATCAGGATAGATTTGCACTGCAGCCTTTCCATTCTGAGACCAAATTATTTTGTTAAAGTCTCAGGAGACATGCACAATCTCCAACTTTCACCATCATCATTTCCCATATTTAATTATACCTGGCAAAAATATAATAAAGTTTTGCTTTGGTCCTGGGATCTTTTTAAATTCTTTTTTGTTGTTGTTGTTTTTATTTTGTGTTATATGAAGAAAAAAAAAAGAAAAATTTAAAGAAAGGGAGTAAAGAGAGTAAAACACTTTCATTCTCCTATATTTCAAGGAAAGTTCCTATGACCACTTCCCTAATTCTTTAATGGAACTATATTTCTGGCTCTTCATGGACTCAAAACAATAGAAGATTCTACTATTCTTTTCTCAACTTGCCCCTCTTCCTATCCCCTAGGGTGTCTGAGTACTTTCTTCAAAATATTGATGCCCTATTCCTTTCTTTTTCCTTCCTCCACTGCAGGTCATTATTTATCATGCCTGTGCTCTGAAACTTCGCTTCTCTCTCTTCAATCATTTACCATCCAATTCATTCAAATACTACGAAGAAATGAATATTCTCCAATGTTCCCTAAGACAAATACTTTTCACTGTCTAACAAAGTTAGTCTTAATGCTTTTCTCCAAGTACACTTGTCAAGAAAACTGACTCAGAACTTATCCTATATGAATATAAATGCAGATTGAGACTAAATATTAGAGAAACTTAAATATTAGTCTAAGAAATTTAGACTTCAGAGGCCATTATACACACACACACAGAATATTCTCTAATGACTTCAGTCAGAAACAAACTCCCTCCTCTTAACTCTGACAGTATTTTCTTGTTTATTTATAGTATTTTGAAATGGATTTTAATATTTATTTTTGTGTCTCCTTAATGTCAAACACAATGTTTTTTCATATCAGTATCCTATTGGCATCTGATTCAGATATATTAATTATAATAGAAGGGAAACTGTCCTATGTATGTATTATAATTGTTTAAAATTATAGTAGATGAGACAGATAATTTGCTCCTTATAAATAATATGATCTGTTTGATACTTTATTATCTCATTCACAGGGTATCTTAGAAAATACTTATACTTTTTCTAGTCATTATTGATAAGGTAAGATCAAATTTCCTACTTATTCTTTTTCACTCTTAATTTTCTTTCTGAATCAAACTCTTCATATTGTCTCTCATGACAAGGAAAATTTCTACAAAGCTTTTCAGTTTTCCTAAAAATTCCTACCAAAGAGCTGCAAAGCATGAGTTTATTAGCACTAAAAACTAATTTCATTGCCTATAAGTACAGTTATAATTTTGTTCTTTTAAATTATTACTATTTCACATATACGGTAGAAATACAGTTTGGGCAGCAGTGTGCGCATTGTTTAATTACATTTGAATCAGTGTAGAACCCTCTAATATATCCTTTTAACAATTTAAACTCAAACAATTATCTATAAATAAAACTTTTAATTCTGTTTTTATAGTTAAAATGAAGCAGCTAAATATTTCTCTTATAATTATTTTGCCACATTCTTGTTTTTGCAAAGGATGATTACAAATTCCTAGAATTTAAGAGGTTTATCAACTGTCAAGGTGTTTTATAATTTATGACTCTTAAAACCTATGCTGCCATATTTTTTGCTTAATGGAGGATTTTACTACAAATAAACAGGATATTAGACCTATTTTTTCTTCCTTATACTTAAATGTGCCATGTCTTTAGAGGACCAGTCTTAGAAGTACATCAATCTACACTGGAATGACTCAGCATTTCCAATAAGTCATCTATAGCCTGATCTCTGAAACTTTGATTTCCTGAAACTAATGCTTTATGTTCCTATTTCTAAAAACTAGAGACATTTTAATAAGAATGGAAACATTTTATACACTCAACACTCAGCAAATAATCATTGTCTATTACGTCAGGCATTGTTATCAATAGCCTGGTACGTGAAAAGTGGGAGGTATGAAGAAACTGGATAACCAAAACAATGCTTTCAAACATTTTCCAAGATGTGGCACACATGGAAATCAATAATATCTGTGCAGCTTACTGTAACACTGGTTACTTGAGTAACTGGATGTGTAGATTTGAAGCTGGTGGTACCCAGCCAGGGCTGTGGGTCCCCATATCCCCATCTGGCTGGATGGATCAGAATCATGGCAAAGCATGATGGTGAAAAGCTCTGACTCAGGGAAGCTGAAAGCAAAAATGCACCAAAAGGAGGGTACTGGGCACAGAGAAGCAAACGGCACAGGAGACGACTGTTAGTGACAGACAGTTATGACTCAACTGTGATCAGTCACCTCTGTGCAGCTACTGAGTCTGTAGTTCCTTATCTAAAACCCTTGGTGCAAGATGTCTCTTGGAAAACAGTTTTCCCCATTTAAAAAAGGTAATCTGATACTTATATATACCATATATTATTTAATTCTCCAGTGGGATCTGGAGCCGTATCTTGTAAGAATAACAAAATAACATAAAGACAATGAGCAGTCTCCTGTCAGTTCAGGTCAGATTTTGAAGGCAAATAAGTTCATGCCAAGTTGGCTTCATGTGGGGTCCACTTGCCACCAGATAAGTTCCTCCAAATCATCTGCTTTTTTTAGAACTGTTTTGATTTCAGAATTGTGGGAAAAGTTTGTAAACCTGTATAAAATTAGTCTACATTTATTACTATTTGTACTTACTAACATATTCTGTTATAATTTGAAGGGAGTTTTAAGGACTAGAAACAAAAAGGTATATATTGGACAATGGAGGAACTTGGAATACTAATGTATACAACATTCCTCACTGAAAAAATATGAATAGTTAATATATAATTAGAATTGGTTGTATTTTGAAGGTCTTCAAATTGCAAATTTATTTACTTTTTCATGTTCTTATTATTTCCTGTACTTCTTAAAGACTATATTTTAAAAACTTGGGATGCACAGAATGATGCATTCACTGTGACTGCTAAGTCATTATTTCTTCATCTCACATGAGTAGCGCCATCTCATTTAAGAAATGGAATGCACAAACTGATTACTCTGAAAAGAGAGAGTCTCTGCGGCATTCTGTTTTTTTAAACAGCACCTTGTAATAGTTGGGCTTATTGCACTGAAACAATCTATTCTAAGGGCACTGTTTGCATCAAAAGCCTTCTGTACATGATGTGAAAGTTTCTTCAGTTGTGAGCAGCATAGTAGTAGTAGTTAGGGCTTTATTACTTAGTTCTAATTTGTATTGATGGCCTAAAAAAAGTAGCATGCTTTGCAGTTCTATGAAAGAAAAGATTATAAATGGAGATTAATTATAATTTTGCTAGCTCAGTACTTGTAAAACTAAAGCAATTTATATTCTTTCTCTTAATGATCTCCATTCCTGATTGCAGTAATGTAATCTAATTGTGATTATGATAGTATCTGAATCATGTGGGCCTCAATGTGATTGAAACTACTCTTTGCATTAAAAAGTAATTTTGGAGTAATGATGAAAAGTTACTGTGGAAAATTGGCAAGTAATATATTTTACTCTGTATCTTAAGTTTCTGCTTTCATTTTTGATTATATCTCTTATATCTCATATGGATAACTATGATATTATGTCAAGGATTTATTACATCAAAGCCTTATCGATGATAAGTACACATTTGAGTATCAGGGATAAGCGTGATACTATTGAAATAGTAGTGATATGGTTGAGTCAGGGAAATGACTGAGGATTTAAAATGCTAGGATAAGGTTTACTGAAACTAGAAACCAAATAAGGAGGGGGAGGCTTCAATATTGCATGGATATGATAGCCAGCGAAACGAGAAGCTCTGAGTGTTTTAGCTGACACAGCAGATAATCTTTGGATAGACATTAAGGCAAATAAGGATAGTCAGGTATTTTGTAAATGTTGAAATACACCTCCAGGGCATGAAGAGAAAATAGAGTAGGAAATGTTCTTTTCTATATAAAATTTCCTTTGCAGGGTTGAAACTTGTTCAAGGAGAATAAGTACATCTCATGTTTGCACTCAGCTAAAGAAAATGATTTGTGAAATCATACTCTAGAATATGATAAACAAATGATGAATGCTTAATATTTGAAAAATATTTACTATTGAAACACCTCGATATGTATGTATTGTGAAAATAAAGGAATCCAAGAGAGGCTACCCTGGGAAAAGATATTCTGGCAAGAATGCAAAAAACACAAAAGCATATTTATCAGAATCTTATAATGCATGATGAATTTGTGGGAGAAAATTATAATTAAAAAAGGTTGTGATGCATTTAATATTCATTTAAATTGTAACTAAAAGAGATAGCTGATATAATTTTAAAAAGAACAACCTAAGCAAAATCATATTTAAAATATCCAGAAACAGATATTAAATAACGAGAATTGAATTGACAATAGGTTGTAAAGAGAGAAGCTAACTCATAGAAAACTATCAAAATGTTTGAAGGACAGATGAGCTCTTTTTTGTCTATTCTTTATTTTATAAATTAAAATATTTGCTAATTCCTCCAGTTGTTGTGGACCAAGGAGGTAACCTCCCCATAACAATGATTCCAAATGTAAGAAAGCAAGTCTTTCAAGCCATTTTCTCAGAGTGATACCATAAGGGGAAAAAAATAAACAAGAAAAAAAATTACAAACTAATTTTGTAGTTACTACTGACAGTGAAGAAAAAAAATCATTTTTCTCTATCCCTGGAGCCTGTGAAGATCCATTTCAAAATGTTTCTTGCAGCATTGATGTAACTCAGGAGAAAAGAAGGGATTGCCTACATATAAATGGTTCACTGTTTCTAGTGAGAAGAAGCACATTAACTCTTTCAGGTCACTAGAGTCCATTTACCAAATTATTTTTCTTTCTTTCTTTCTTTCTTTCTTTCTTTCTTTCTTTCTTTCTTTCTTAGTGCATAAATTGTACTGAAGAAGTAATGCAACTCCATGAAGTGCATCATTTACTCCCATTCTGTCGTTGATGCTTATATACAGGCAAGTGCCTTGCCTATTGCCATTTGCAGACTCTCCCTTTAAGGGGAATGCACTGTGAAATAGATACTCTCCAAGCTCAGTCAAGAAGAGAACATCTTGGGCCTCTATGGTACATTACGGCCAGTTATAATAGACCAGGGAGGGAAGTGTGCCTCGTACCATAATGACTGTAATATGATGACCTTGTGAACACAGAGTTGCATCAAAATGAAGCACTGACACTTTTGTAGTTTTTCTTTATCAGGAATAAAGGTGCTTATTTTTTCCCAACCTGCTGATGAATTTATTCCCTACATGGAGGCAGGATGTGACTATTCCACCTAGTTTCCCTTCCTAAATGAATTCCAAAGTATTCTCACTTCAGGAGAGAAAATCCATCTTTTTTCTTTTTTCTTTTTTTCCTCTGGTGAATTATGGTTCTATTGACCACAATATTTTTGTTAGCTTCTCTGAGAAGAATATGTAAAATTTTGTAGTAGAATAATTGTTAGATTCTTGGGCAAAAACTCTAGGCATATTAAACCTTTTGGTGGAGGGCTGTTGATTTTAGAAACGTCTTGGTGGGAATAGCTCATTTATTTATTCAAACACTCAGCAAATGTGTATTAAGTGCCTGTAATCAACAAACACTGAAATGAGCATCAGGGAAACAAGAATGATCCCACCACACATAAATACTTTCTCCTATGACCTAGAATTCAACAAAAAATACATCTCACTGTGTTCAGAGCCTTCATTCACTCTCTCCCTCCACACAATAGGGGAATTGGAGGACCCTAGGCAAACACAGAACAGGCACATGTAATTTACTGCTGGGGTCAGGAAAAATTCCTAGACAAGGGAACTAGATAACATGCAGCCTTGGTGGACGCTGGAAAAAGAAAGTCCAAAGTCCCATTTCTATTCCTTCAGTGTGTCTGCATGGAAGAGGAATTAAAGGAAACTTTTAACACTTGGTGGCTAGTTGTACGATAATACAATTTGTTGAGTAAGATTGTTGTGTTTGTTACAGATTCTCAAGAGGAGGCAGTGAGATAACAGTGTAATTTCTGTTTTTACGCAAAGACTCCCTTTCCTCTTCTCTGCAACTTCAGCTGCTTTATTTTGCCTCCAGCTACTCAGTGACCCCCTATTAGCAATAGTATTTCTCCTGTAAACTTAGTTATGGCTATTGACAGGTAACATCTTTTGTGACAAAAATGATAATTAAGTTATCAAATTTTCTTTACCGATGGCAGCAATGTTCAGCCCTGATTAGACTTCGGAATCACAGGGAAAACTTTTCAAAAAACACTGATGCTCCGTCTACCCTAATTAATCCAGGAAACTAGGAACGCGGACCAAATGACTTGAGTGGACCAACATGCAGAAGGACCACAAGCGCTCGTCCAATGAGAGCAAGGTATTCATGTTACAGGTTGCAGGACCTAACCAGTCACTAAAGACAAAGCAAATTAATTAAGCTTATGCAACAACAGGAATATAGTAGTAGCAATGTCTATTCTTACGTGTCCTTTCTGTATAGAACTTTAGTTAGTAAACTTAGGTCTAATCCTTGGTTCAGACAATGTCTCAGCATGTCCTTTTATATTTTGACCAGGCTACCCCCTTCATAACTATCACGGCTGTCTTGACTTAGCCCTAGGTAAAAATCTCTCTAGTCTGGAGGTTAACATGTTCAGTGTTTGGATTTAGAAGGAAAATTGCTTAAGTCCACAATTCCTAATATCCATCATGTCTTGAGCTTTGGTGCCAAAGACCATGAAATCATGGAATATATTTGGCCCTTCCGAGTAATAATGATTTCCATTTATTGAGTTTCCATTCCAATGATTATGCTGGGTATCTCCATGCATAACCTCATCTAATCCACAGACGTAGTTGTCCTCATTTTATGCACAAGAAAACTGTGTCTCAGAGAAGTTTCATAAATTTGCTGAGGCAGCACAGCTCCTGCAATCCAGTATTCAAACCTAGGGAATGTCTGACACAAAAGCCTGTATTTTTTTCACCTTACCATACTGCCTCCCTGTATAGAGAACACTGGCACTGTCTTTGGAAAAGTCGTGTAGAAATTCCCTCAAACGCTAAAGCACTTCTCTATGACAAGGGACACATAACTGCAGTTATAGTCACAGAACAACCCAGTTATATTTGACAACAGCCCATGAAAACAAGACCTCTTAAAGGGAGATTAATGCCATCAAATCCTTTCAGCTCAGACCTACACCTGCTTATACAATTGGCCTTTCACATTCCAGTTGGTAAAATCCAGCCTCGGGAGAGAGAGAGACACATGCAGTATTTATATTGTTGTTGAAAGTTTCACAGCCTTCAAACCACACAGGTTGGAATTGAATTTGAAAATCTGTCTCCTGACTTCTTTTGAGAAATCACTAATCTTCCAAAGGATGCTGCGCTTGCTGTGCACGAATGGTTTGGCTAAAGAAAATGGTTATGCTGTGGTCGCTAAAGGAGGCTAAGTTGTCTTCCTCTTTATTTAGAACAAAAACATGGCTCGCCATACTAAAGCTGTTCAAAAATCAATGTCAGAAAGAACACTTCCTTAGTCTTTAAAATAACATAGCAAAATCCTCTCCCTATTACTTTGACTTCTGAGAGAACATTTGAAATAAGGAGAAATGGCTAAATAAAAGTCCGAATTAAATAGTCTTTGATCTGGTAAACTTAGTCCAGGAACAAATAGCTGGCTATAATTGCTCTAGCATTATTTTTCTGCAAATGTGAGGTGAACACTAGCATCATACTATCACCAAAGTGTTAAGTCAGCCACTGTTTAAGTTGAGAAAGAGTGATCTATTTCTGCATTGTGCTCTATAGTATCCAAATTTGTAAAGAGTTGATATCCTTTATTTTTAAAACAAATACCAGATATTATTTGATTAAGTTTAGATTGCCTAGTGCTCTATTCTTCTAAAAGGCGGTACAAATACTAGCGTTAGCTAATTCCCAAACTGCATAAATGGTAGGCAGTTGGAGTCTGAAGAACCATGTAATGATTCCATCTAACATCTTTTTTGTATCTTGTTTTTGTAATAGTTGATGTTGTCTTTGGCCATAAGGAGAGAGGTAGCTTAAAGTACTTCCCAAAGTGGGAGAGTTGCAGGAAAAATCCTATTGCCTGAAGCCAGTTTCTTAGCAACAGCACCCTCTCAATGTGTCACGAAGTCTGAAGCCCTTTGGCCCCTCAAAGGAAGTTCCTTAGGTATCTTTTACACATTGAATGCTTTGTGATAGTTGAGGCCTGCTGGCTGTCAACTCTGTCCCTTAAGGGAACTTGACAGATCTTAAAAAAAATCAATTTTAAGCTCACATGCCCCAGTGGGTGCCAAAGCCACTTCAGAGAGCCTGAAAGATGGCTGAGTCGACAGGATTTGACTTCTAGAGGTAGAAAGGTGACAAACTCTATCATGAGAAAGGGGCAGCTCGGGGCCTCAGAGGCCTAACCTGCTCCCAGGATCTGGGGCCTAGTGTTGTATTGAACCTATTTATCTCTTTCATGGGCCTAAGGTACCACAGGGAAAGAAAAGTTGTTCAAAAAATGCTGGCAGAATTCAGGGGTGTAAATGATGAATTACTTTTCATCAGCTGAAAGGAAACATACTCCGGAACAATACTGAAAGGGAGCAGGAGTGGCTGACCCCCTGCTTCAGAGCAGCCAATATCTTCATTCAAGAAGACAACCATGAAATTACACAGAAAATGGGATTGTCATGAACAGCCCCTTGAAATCTCAGTATACAGTCATTACTGCATGGGAAAAAGGCTTCATCCACACATCATAACTTGTAACAGACAAGGAGGGGAAAAAAGAACAGAGAAAAAAAAGGGCCTTGGAGTTACCAGTAGGAATATAGAAAATATTTGTTGATTCAAACTTTCCCCCATAAATTTCTCAATACTTTCACATAGCTTTAGCAGTGCGTTAACTTTATGCTGATTGTTGATTTCTTTTTCTGAGGTATTTTGGGAGAGTTCATATGAATTTTAGGGAGGTGGCAAGGGAAGAAAGAGCTATCTTTATATTCCTAAGTCCTTCTACCCTGCAAGGTAAGAATTAAATGTATCAGTTTCACATGTCCCCAAATTATTGCTTAATTAATAGTCTAAAACTGAATACTATGTATTACCTAACTGTTATACAGAGCTTGCTTAAATACTTCATTCAACTCTCAAACTTTGGAAAATCAACTAATTTTAAGGTCTACATCAGAAAAATTTGAGTCAGAATATAGAAATTTTAGTAGCGTGGCTAGAATATAAAATATTGGTGATACAAAAAACATTAAACTAAAAGATATTACAGTTATGTGTTTTGCTTTGTCATTCTGGCTACTTTCTCCACTGAGTTTAATTAAGTTTGCCCTCGTCTTTTTGTTTTTTAAAGGATTATCCATTACACTCTTTTCTTCCTCTATGTTTCAGTGGTTCACATGACTAACTCTCATGAAAATCTAAATTACAGATTTTGTCACAAGTCCAGTTACAAACAAATGGAAGGCTGTGACTGATACGTGGGGTATATGTCTTTCACAGGTGATAGTGAGACGAAAGCGGAATAGGAAGTGTCTATTCAGACCAACCAAATTCTTGCTAACTTCTTGGAGACACTGTTTGGAATTTCAGGGTATTCTTGATAGCCTTTCATCTATGCTTTTTTCCATAAGTCTATGTTTTAAAACAAAGACAATTTGCATTGATTGGATGAATAATACTTGTTTTCCTTGTCTACTTATAATTCTCTTAAAACAAATTTTAGACTATAAAAGAAATTGAAAAGAAATTATTCCCCAGCAGTGGACTTCAAACAAGAAAGTTACTCTCCTAGAATAGCACTTCTCACATTGGATTCACTGGTGTCTAAAAAGGCATAGAAGGTGAACGTATCATGCAAAAACTATCTTGTAGGGGCTTCCCTGGTGGCGCTGTGGTTGAGAGTCCGCCTGCCGATGCAGGGGACACAGGTTCGTGCCCTGGTCTGGGAAGATCCCACATGCCGCGGAGCGGCTAGGCCCATGAGCCATGGCTGCTGAGCCTGTGCGTCCGTCCGGAGCCTGTGCTCCGCAGCGGGAGAGGCCGCAACAGTGAGAGGCCCGCAAAAAAAAAAAAAAAAAAAAAAAAAAAAAAAAAAAAAAAAAAAAAACTATCTTGTAGGTTATTATGTTTGGGAAATGATGCCCTGGTATAATTGATGGGTTAAACAAAATATGCTTAATAAATTCCTATTCAAGGTGTAGGTGAAAGGAGTCTCCTAAGGAGGATGAATGGTCTCACACACTGGAATCTAGGCTTTGCATTTAACTGCAGAGAAGATTGTCCAGAGAATAAGGATATAAATAGAATGATTCATGATCGTGCCTTACCTTACAAGTTATAAAGCACAACACATTTGAATGGTGATAGTTGTCAAAGTTTTTGATAGCTCTTGATAGTTGTTAAGGCTTTTGCAACTACTTCCACTATTTCAGTAAGTGCAATTTACCCAAGATGTTATGAGGTATACAGAAAAACAGAAATTCTGACCTCATTATAAGATGACTTCGTATTATAATTTGAGTGTTCAAGACCTTATTTTAAAAGAAGATGAGATCATAGGGCTAACCATCCACTTCTCTAGTTTATTGTTAAATCTAAGCAAAGACAGTGGTTTCACCCCTCTGGTCTTATTCTTGTTTTATTTTCTGTGTTGACATACCACTGAACAACCTTTACCTTGTGTCATCTGGAGCTACATTTATACAGCTGGCATTGGGAACTGGAGAGAAAAAAGAGTAATAGCTTAATATGACTATCACTTTCAAAGGTTCTATTAAATCATATAGGCACTTATTGATAAGCAGAATTTTTCTTTGCATTGACTCATGTTTGTGGGGAGTTAACAAAGTTTTTTCTAATATTATATGTGCATGTGGGCATGACATGTGGGTATGGGTGTATGTGCACATATGTACATACAAGCTGTGACTTCAGAATGACCCCTCTTCTTTTGCCCCATTTTATTCTTCTATGCTTTTATGGTATGTGTAGAATTTCTACCCCTCATGGCAAAATTATGTACTCTTCTTAGCATGTTTTGGACCTTGATAAATATTTATTATATCTCCAAGGCATTTTTCAGTAGCATAGAATGATTATTATTTTAAAATATTGTTGGTATCTTTTGCTGAAAGACTGCAATTCATAACTGTAATAAATTACAATACAATTCATTGCCCCCTTCAATGCCCCTCCAAAAAATCTAAAATTAGTTCACAGTTTTTTCTTTTTGTCATATGTATAGTCCCATATTTTCATATATACGATCAAAAGTTACTCATTTGATCCAATGACAGCAAAGGTAAACCCACAACTGTGCTCCAAAGGGGAAAAATATGATTATTAAGTAAGTAATTTTCTCCAGAGGTAAATATACATTCTAACATATGGCCTTGCTGACATTTAGTTAGCTTTAGCCTTTGGTGTTCATCCTTCTTTTAATTATTTTTATTCTAAAAAATCAGGTTAGAGGAACCAAAATAAAGTTCTTTGGCAGATAGGAATCCTGTTTACTTTCCAACTCTGAACTCAGCAGGTTAAGTAATTGGGCTACAGAAAAGTTCCTCCATTTCTATTTCCAGCTGGTGATACACAAAAGGCAGGAAGTTATCTCATTAATGGGGCACCAGCTTTATGCAAATTATGGTAACAAAAAGGCTTCCCTTCATACTTTTTCATAAATTACCTAATAAAGTGGGAATAAATGGCCATATTCAAGAGCCTTTGTTGTATTTTTAGCACAAGACTCTTTCTGTTACTGCAAATATGACTAAATGCGCCTTGCTCAAAAGGGGTGTTTATGAAATAAGGCCACTCAAAAGCTTTTATTTCTTAACAGCCTTCAGTTACTTTTATGGCACAAAATTAACATAATTAGTCACAGAGAATAGATGACATAAGCAGCGTGCCATGCACAAAAGGGGGAAGCAGTATCTAAGGAAGGTATTTTGAGAGATCAAAAATTTTCAAAGTGCTTAATACTAGAAGGTCCTTTTTATTTGTGCACAGCCTTAAGATACTTTTTTTTTAACTCCGTGAAATTCACATAATGAGATGCAGTAGACAGATGACATTAGCGATGTGCCATTAGAAAGAGGTCAGTTTCCTCTGAAAGATAGTCACTGTTCCTGCTCGTCATTAATTTGCAGCTTCAAAGCACTGAGCATATGATAGCCTGGCATGTTAAGCAAGTTGCAGTTATCTTTAAATAACCATTTTTTCCAGTTATTAGAAGCTAAAGTTTTTAAACTACCGACTGAAAGCAAAATTAAAGCACACAGCAGTGTAAGAGGAAAAAAAAAGGAAAAGAAAGAAAGGCTGGAAGAAGATTAGGAAAAGAAAATCAAATATATTTTAAAAATGAAATTGCTGGTGGTTTTCCCTGGAGGTGACCGCTTTAACTTCAGTGCTAGAATTTCGGGGTTAGTGATGGGCCTTGAAGATTGGAGCGCTAGCTAGCAAATGGAACAAGTGGGGATTTTTGTTTTCTGAGTCCTTATTATGGCACATATTACAAGGCTGAAAAGGGCTCCACGAGGTAGGAGCATGAAAAAGGTTAAGAGCATGTGGGTTCGTCTTACATGGGTACTGATCAAATAAAAGTGCATTGAGAAATAGATCAGATTATCTTATTTTAAAGTGAAGATCAGTGAGATTTCTCGGTTTGGTTTGTGAAAAAAATCACAGAAGAGAACACAGAAAACTAAAGTACTGAGATTTTGAATTCATCTGAGTTCAAATCTGTTATGACAAGACTTTTACTTTTAAATAATTCCTTTTTTGCATCAAAATACATGAATATGGTACAACATTCATAATATTCACAAAGACTTACAGACTCTTACACTTTATATTCCCTTGGAGTCTATTTTTGGCATGGAATTTCTAGAAGTATTTCATAGGATTTAGCTGCTTTAAAAACATTCTGATTTATAACTTCAATCGCCCCACCCAAAGTAAAGTTCAGTCACCGAAATCTCCAGTGTGCACGTGGTGACTGACTTTCTGCGGTATATTTAGCTTGTGTGTCAGTGAGTGGCAAGGCCGAAAAGCATCACATGAATAGGTATTAGCAAGAAAATAGCAAACAACATTGGTGAACATTTTGGAACTATTGAAACAAGATGCTTATTTTTAGGTCATCAATAAATGAAAAAATGGTGGCTATCAAATGATGTTTTCACATTTGCAGTGATATTTTTCTATTAGGAGTGTTATTTTTAAACATTGTCTAGATTGGTGGAGTTGCATCTTTTCAGTGCTTGAATTACCTGGTGCTGGGCAGGGCTGGGGAGGATGGCCTGGGGCATTGTTCCACGCTGCTGAGGAGAGGAAGCAGAGGCCAAGACCCAGGCTGATGATGGAGCTAAGGTGGCCTTACACAACGAGGGCCATGGCAGGCTGAACCAACAACACTTATGGAGGAGTTCTGATATGAAAATCAGGGATTAAGGAAGAGTAAAACAAACTGCACCTCTTCCTTCCATAAAACAAATGTGGTTTTACACTGCAAAACTTGCTTTTAACATTGTTTAACTTCCATTTAGTTAAACTTCTTTTTCATAGCATAGTTTTCAAATAATTTAGCTGCTTATCTTCTAGCAACTTGTAGGTACCATACTAATGCTAGGGAAACACCCTGAGGTACCCCTCAAATAACTTATAGTGAAGGAAGCAATATCAACAGACACACTGAGAAGAGTTTGACGCTGCAAAAATAGAGAAGCTGTGCGTATTTCTGTCTTTGTGCGTCAAAGAAAGTATCATTGGGGGGCTTCCCTGGTGGTGCAGTGGTTAAGAATCCGCCTGCCAATGCAGGGGACACGGATTCGAGCTCTGGTCTGGGAAGATCCCACATGCTGTGGAGCAGCTAAGCCCGTGTGCTACAACTACTGAGCCTGCACTCTAGAGCCCACAAGCCACAACTACTGAAGCCCACACGCCTGGAGCCTGTGCTCCGCAACAAGAGAAGCCACCACAGTGAGAAGCCTGCTTGCTGCAACTAGAGAAAGCCCACTTGCAGCAACGAAGACCCAAAACAGCCAAAAATAAAATAAATAAATTTATTTTTTAAAAAAAGAAAAGAAAATATCATTGAAGTGAAACTAGAAATTCACTTAGAGTGACAAAACTGAGAAGCTCAAACAAGGGAGCCTGAAAGGGCAAGGGCCATGCAGGGCAGGGCTAGTTCTCCACTGATGGGATTGGAGGCTTAATCAATGAGAGATGTAGGATATGCCTACCTAGGAAGTTTGAAAATCTGGCGATAACAGCTGAAAAAGTGAAACATTTCAAATTTAATTCTTATTTTAAAATAGCATCTAATACAAATTCAGGCTGACTTGGACTGCCTTTTGGTAGTACTTTAGATTCATAGAGGAAATAACAATAACCACCTCTACCTTTTTAAAGTACTTCCTGTGTGTTGGACTCTGTAATGTGTGCTTTGCATAGATTTGACCTTTAACCCTCTCAACAATTCTATGAAGTAAATATTTTTATCCCTGTTTTTCAGATGAGAAAACTGAAGCTCAGACAGATTAACTGACTTGCCGAACATCACAGAGTTTAGGAAATACCAGCTGGATTCAAACTCATTTTTCTGTTTTTTGGCTGCTCTGCGTGGCTTCTTGTGGGATCTTAGTTCCCCAAACAGGGAAAGTGCCAGTCTTAACCACTGGACCACCAGGGAATTCCCTCCAAGTCAATTCTGAATGAAAACAAACTTTTCATTATACTATACATAGAAACTGTACATATAAGTAATAGATTAGAATCCATCTTCTTCCACTGACTCGCAAGGAATGCCCTCAAGGATCTGAGTATGAATGATTAGAGAGGACACATGGATAGTATAATATAGAAATTTTCAGAGACTTACTTATTAACAGTGTTCATATTTAGCTTTTTAATGGTTTAAAATGCTATATGCATTTGTAAATAAAATTGATATACATGTTCCTTTAAGAATCTTTAGCTGTAAAATAATAGACAATATATATAAATGGCAAAAAAATAAACAAAAACAATCAAGCATGCAACCAAATACGTATCTGCAATGTAGAGTAACTGAAGAAAAATTTCCATTGAGTTCAAATGCTATAGCTTCCTTTTTGTCACTGTTTCTTTCCAATGAAAAATGCTGTAGAATAATTTTATGTGTTTAGCTACATAAAGGAAGCAAAGATGGTTAATACTATACTTTTTCTTACAAAATGTATTCCATCTGCTTTTATTAAGGAGAATAGTTAGAGTAGAATGAGATACTTATTAATCTAGCTGGTCTAGGTAAGGTCTAGTTCACTTTAATTAAAAAGCTGAATTTCTAAGGAATTGCATGTATGTAGGTGCACTGAGAGCACCTTACGTCTTACGCTTAACCTTTTATTTTAATCCTGACGCTTTCTATATTGTTATTTTAAGTACATGTTAATAATATGCAAACTGATGCTTTGAAAATTCTCTGAGATGTGGTTAATGAAGAGAAACTGCACCATAAATTGCATCCAAAATATGCAGTCCATGCAGATGTAATTTTTCTTGAACTACAGTATTTTGCAATAAACATTTTTCAGCTTGTTTGGATTTATTCTCTATTGTTTATAAGAAGTACCTTCAGGCACTACTGCATGAAAGAACTACATATAGTAACAGGGCAATCTTAGTTTAACAAGATCCTTTGGATAAAAATAGATTTCAGATCTACCTCCTGCCAGTGGAATGCAAATTCCGATGAAACTACACACTAGTGTTTTTCATAATTTAAAGTTCGTTGCATGGTATAATGCACTTGCTCACTTTCCCCTGAGTTCTGTCAGAGGAGGCAGAGGGCTATGCCATTTTATAATCACTAGAGACTGAATGTTCTACAAGGTATTCTGGGAACTGTAGTTAACCGAGAACATTTTTCTTTCAAGTGCATTTGTTAAAACAATGCCCAAAAGAGACATGGTATTCCGGTGACTGTCAGTGTTTCTGTGATAAACCCTGCATTTTTCAAAAGGTCGTAACTAGCAATTTGGCCATTGCTAAATGGCACCATCTGTAGTTTAGCCTGCAGGTTTGCACAACCCGAGATGCTGTCACTCTTTTGGAAAGTCTGTCTTTCAAAGAACTCTTGTAAGCCTAGGTTAAGAAAGACATGAAGATAGTTGGTCTTTTCACTGATTTTCATTTCAAGCTGAATTATCAAGCAAAAAGACTATGTGCTTGGAGTGCATGGGAGCGATTGTTTATCTCACAATGGGTTATTTTACACTTCTCCTTGTTTTACTTCCATGTTATATTATTATCATTTGGGAATGGGTGGGAAGGTTGCCAGGAAGGAAATAAGAAAATACTATGATTCTATCTTTTGCTAGAAGAAATAAGTATTCTTTGGATCGTAGACTATCCCAGGAGGCAGAAACTAAAATCTTGCAGGAGACAGGTGTTTATGGTAAATGGGACTCTGGCTACCCGGGGAGCAGGACCCAGCTAAAATGTGTAGCCTGTATACAGCTCTAGCAGATGGCTGCCGTGCCCCTTGTTGCAAGCTGGCCTATAGTTTTTCAAAAAAAGCCAGAATTATGGATTTTTCTTACAATATTAAATGTATCAAGTGCCTTAATTTTTAAACGTTGGCATCATGTTCAATTTTAAAATAAATTTGTTATTTATTTTGTGCAAGTCAAACAAAACACTTCTCTCAACCAGATTTGGCCAAGCCACCTCAATTTGAGACCTATGTTCTCATCTTGCATCTTCACACCAGTAAAGTGCCAATGCCTTCTTAAAAATGAGCAATGCCTTCTTAAAAATGAGCAAGAAAAGGTAAAAAGTTAGAAAAAATAAAACTTGATATTTTTTGGTTCATCTGTTTCTGTGTTTCAAATGGACTGATTATGTTGAAATTAATAACTTTCTCTAAACTTTTAAATTCCTTTTCAAAACATATTTCTGTAACTTGTGTGCTGACACTCTGACTTCATAGGTCATCAGTACTTTTTATTTTACGATTTTGTTTTGTATTTTTTTTTTTTTTTGAGGTAGACCAAAATTCATGCATCAGAAATGATTATGGAAGGAGCTGGGAGGTGACTGCCGGCTGCGTGCCACCGCTGCAGATGGAAGTAGATTCCGGGGCCGGAAGCACCACAGCGTAGGGAGCCCTCCAGATGACCAAAGGCAAATAATGTCAATAGCTCGTTCATTCGTCCATGCCAAATGGGGGTCGTGGGGAAGGTGACTGGGACAGCAATGCAAAAAAACTGCTACAGTGAGAGTGACCAGACTTGTTCTGGATCCCTATTTATTAAAGTATTTTAATAAGCGAAAAACCTACTTTGCCCACGAAGCTCTCCAGCAGTGCACCACTGGGGATACTGTTCTTCTCAAAGCTTTATCTGTCCCGCGAACAAAGCATGTGAACCATGAACTGGCTGAGATCATTTTCAAAGCTGGTTAAGTCATAAATCCAGTGACTGGAGAGGGCTGTGTGGGAATCACCTACCTGGACAGTCCAGTCGGTCTGGAACCCACCCACCTAACCAAAAACCTGGAAAAACTCCATCTCTCTTCAACACAGTGAAGGAGGATTAGAAGATGAGCCAAAGGGAAGGATTTCTAAGTTTGCTTTATGGAAAATTTTTTCGAAGTTTCCTCACAAACCATCCAGTTTCTCTTCTGGTATTTATGAAATAGCTAAAAGTAAATAAAGTTAAGGCCTTGTTATATAATTTTTCATTAAAAAGACATGATTAGGGAAGAATTAATATCATTAAACCTAAATAAAGCTAAGTAGCAAAATAATAAATGAATGTATATTTATTTGTGAGGTTATTTTATAGAGAAAGCTTTGGAAATTGATCAAAAGAAAGTGATAGTTATTGGTAGATTTTTGTCTCAAAAGTAAGGTAATCTGTCTTTTTAAAGTACATACCAATACCCTAACTTTGGTTGTGTAAGGATCCAAATACAATAAAATGGGATTGTGTGGAAAACAGTCACAAAGAAGAACAACAAAATTTTGGAGAAGAATCAAAATGATGAGAAAATCTTGGTTTTTTTCTAAGAGAATTAATATGCATGTATACAGATGTGTAGGATCCCATTTTATATATGTTAAAAATAAAGATAAAAGTATATCCAAGAGCATTCGTATTACTTTGAATATATACATCCAAATCAATGCATTTAGTATTTACAGTTAATATAAGGATTGTTATTAATCTATATGTATTTAAGTTCTACCTACAATTTTCCTAAATGTGCTCATTTTATTTGGAACAAATGTACCATGCTAGCATATCAAATGATAAGCTATCTCGTAGGAATCAGTTCCTAACTTAAAATTATTGGATATTTTAAAGATCCAAGTATGTCCCCTGTCTGGCCTTTTAATAAATGCTTGTTGCCTTAATTTGTTTCCCTTAAAAATCTGGTGAAGGCTGAAAAGAAAAACAAAAACTACATGTACTCTTCATTGAGGCAGAAAGAGCTCTAATCGTAAAGTTTCCGACCAGAACAGGGTCACCTACACTTAAATTTTCTGTAAACAAATAAGTGCTGAGACAGCAGATCAACTTCCTTAGTGCATTTTTCCCCTAGTAAAATCAGTCTGAGATAAATTGCAAAATAAATAAATGTCAAATAACAATTCCCATGACTAGTATTTGAACTGAATTTAATGATGATTATGAAGACAAAGCTGTGATAGGCCTCTGTGTAGAATGCTTAAAGGGGACAATCTGAAACGATTTTAACTCGGAACCATTTTAACAAATGAATATATTTCCTAAATTGCCACATCAACCAACTCTGCTATCTAATTATGGCCAGCAAAAAGGGCTACATATTAACTAT
>NC_081311.1:115955000-116000000 GCF_026419965.1 Kogia breviceps | reverse complement strand
ATGAATGTGATCTCACTGTATCGCAGGGTAGAGATGAGATAGTCTAGAGCTACAGCACACCAGTGCATTGTGCCCGGGTGCCGGGAACAATTCTTCCATTTCCAAAGCAGCGACTCTTTCTTTTTCATCATTGTTTCCTTACCTCACTTGTATGCTTCTTCTGATACAGATCTGAGTGAGTTGTGCAAGCTTCAGACTTGCCAGCCCCCAGCTCCCAGGCCTAGTACAGAGTAATTCATAAATTTACCATATTAGACTATCAGATTGAAACCAAGGGTTTCTACTAGTGGTGGAATTGGAAAGCCCATTGTTTTGATTATCATTTCATCAACCCCAACTGATACTAGTATGCTCAAGGAAAACATACTTCAGTTACAGTTGATTTTCAGATTCCAAAATGGTGCTGCAAAGCCTGTGCATCTCTAATTATATTTTATGCTAGGCTGTGCAATACCAAAATATACGCTGCAGCAATCAGTGAGTGAACAGTATCAATCAATTTGTAAACAGATGAAGTCACTCATTCCCAAACTGGTTTTCCAAAAACAATTACTAAATTACAATAGAAAAAAATTGTACAGTTACTGTATTTGTGTGCTGTGTTACAATCAACATACCAGGGAAACAAAACAATTTAATGCAGAAAAATCATCATTCATCTACATTATAATTGCTTCTTTTTCACATCTACAGGGCGGTTAATTAAAATTGTGATTAAATGCGGTCGCGCTGCCTAAGATGTCTTGCCCAAAACAGGTGGTACAGAATTTAAAAGTAAAAAAAACGTAATTAGCATTGGAAATTGAGAAATTGCCTGTAAGAATCAGTGTTAATTTCAGTCAGTGATGAGGTAATTTATAAATGAATGCAGTGGAGGCTGTGCAAATGCACATTGCCTTCCTTGCCATTCTTAGCATTCTCAGCATGCAGGTGAAAATGTTTTCAAAATATTGAGGTAATTTGAAAATCAATCCATGCATTCTGTATCTTTTTTCCTCCCGTTTGTACCAAATGCTGAACAAATGCTGCCATAGATGGCAAGATCCACCAGTTTTTTTACTTTCTAAAAGCAATGCTGCACATATTTTAGACCTAGATTGAGAAACGTCACAACACCAATTGCAAGTCTAAAATTGTTACAAGGGTCCGAATCGTCCACCTGAAGTTCTGACTAACGTGGATTGGGTTTGCTGCCTATTGCTGCCGTCGGTGAGATGGAGAGCTGGAAGGAAATTTTCCACGGAACAGGTAGTACAGACGTAAGGACTCCTAACCAATCCAATAAATACTTGAGGTTCTATTTCTTAAGTTTAAGGAAGAACTAGAGAGTTATAAAAATCTGCTTTTAATGGAAGAAATTTAACTTTCATGTGCATATCTTCATCAGCTGAGCAATATGAATTTAAGATGTTTTAATCATTAATCGAAAAGAATATGGGGTTATAGTATCTGGCTTCTTAAAGAGACTTCTTGGGACTTTTTAAGCGTTCTCTTCCTGTATTTGACACTCTGCAAAATGATGACTCCATATAAAGCTTATCCTAAGAATATGCTTAGTTAACTGTTACAGATCAATCTGATAATCAGATTCTCTCATGTAAAATATTCTGCCTGGTTCGTTGCTGTTTGAGGCAGAAATCAGTCATTTCACTCTGAAGATATTCTTTGGGTAATCCTGACATTTTGGGGAGAGAGACAAAAACTAAGGACCAGTCTGTTTCTCTGACGGTATCTTACCATCCTCTGATTTTAGGCCTGTTATCGGGTCTACCCCCACCAGTTTTAGGATACAGATGAACTGTGCAGTTTAGACTGAGTGAATGGCATGCCGTCATTTCTCCCGTATTTAAATCGTTTAATATTTAGTTTCCCATTTAATATTACAAGTAGAAATAAAATGAGACCTATAAATGGAGGAAACGGAAAGGTTACCAGTTAACTTCAAGATCCCTCTCTTTCACCAACTCCTGCTCCCCACTAACTGTGATTAGGGCGATTTCATCTTCCCGCAGTCAGTTCACCTTCAGTGAGGAAGAGTGCCTATTTCGTCAAAGAATGGCTTCCTGGATTCCCTTCAGGACCTGTGAACATAAGATCTGCAGCCACATGGGACTTGCCTCAAGTTTCAGGAGAGTGCTGGGACAGGGGAGGGACTATGACGTGCTCCGAGCTGTGCTGGTTCTGAGTTTACAAGGGGTCACAAAGGTTAGAGAATCACAGATGTCAAGAGAGCTTCAGGCCCTACCCCTTGAAAAATTTGCAGTAGAAATCTTCTTACCTCTTTACGTTTAGTTCGTAGTCCTCTGTAAGCTTGCAGGGCAGCGTGGAGTTCTTTACATGGGAATTTTCACCTGTGTTACATCAGACCATTGACAAGGACAATGTCTTTTATAGCTCATCTCCCAAGTATCGTCTCCATTCTCTTACAGAGTCATCGGGATCCTCAGAAAAGGTCTGAACTATAGGGCTATGCCGGCACTAGATTGGCCAGAATTTGGTTTTTTTTAAGTCCTTTTTCTTTTCAAAGTTTGCCATATGAGCTTACGTGCTTCATTCTGCCATTGCTAGAAGCAGTACCTCTTTGAAGCTGATGTCAGGCTCATGGAAGAAAAATGCACATTTTCTTTTTCCACTCAGGGCTTCTTTCCGCCTTCATTCCTAAGGGTGATCTGAGCTTTGCATTATAAGAAAAAAATTTTTTTCTTGTTGCAAAAATAATTGAAATGTGTGCCACTGGGTCCTTTTTTAGGCTTCTGGTATTTCAGTAAAAAATGGCAGCATTTATTCATCCTGCATTAATTGAGCATCTACTATGTATAGGCACTGAACTTGAGGCTGCAAATCAAAAAATGAATGATGGAGCCTGGACCCCTGAGGAGCTCACTGTCTAGTGAGGAAGGGGGGGTCCTCCAGAAGTGAGGAAAATGTGATGAGTGCCATAAGGAACTTTGTATCCAGTGAGTAGAGAGCGCAGATGATGGCTTAACTAGATCTGAGAGCAGGTGGTGAGGGCAGGCTTCCTGGGGGAGGCAGCTTTTTGAAGGGAGGATGGTCACATGACTCGGATTTGCCCAGTGGAGTGGGGGAAGGGCATCCTGGGCTGAGAGGAGGGCAAGTACAGGCATTGGAGGAGGGATAAGCTTGAATTGAGTATGCAAAGGTGGCTTGTGAGCAGAAGTATCTCCTGTCACGTATTTCTGGCTCTTATCCAATAAATAGGTGATGGTGAGCTCGTGAAACGTTTTTTAAAGAATGCCATAATCATATTTGTATTTCAGTGAAATGTCCCTGGCAACTGTAAGAAAGCTAATATTATCTAACATTTATTGAGTACTTATACTGTGCTGAGACCTGTGCTAAGAATTTTGCCTGTGTCATCTGATGTTGCCCTGACAACCATTCTATCAAAGAGATGCTATTATTTCAATACATTTTTTACCGATGAGGAAATGAAGGCTTAGAAAGGGCATGATTCCAGAGTCAGGAAGAAAGTTTATGGTTAAATGGTACTGGAATCATAGAATTTCCAGAATTACTTGTAATTCTGGAAAAACATTTGGAAAAAGAAACCTAGCGCTCGAAAAAGAGTTAAAGTGAGGCAATTTGATTTCCTTTTCTCTAGGTGAATAATGAGACTAAGTTGGGTGTATGGACTTTTTCATCCTCAAAATTCTTCTTTCATTTATCGCTAGGCCAGTTTGAAAAATATAAAATGAAAAATGATTCTTAATCCTCAAGAAACTGATCCTAGAATGTGTTACATCTCTGGGAGTTTGGAAAGAGATGGTTAACAGACAGCCCTTTAAAACAGTAGAGTTTAGTAAACCCTGGAACACTGGCCTTGCTGATTTAATTCATGACATTAAGGCCTTATGAGGAAGCAAATGAAAATAATCCCTTTGCGATGACTCTTTTCCCCCTTTTCTGAATTAACTCTTCCATTGCCTAAGACTTACCAATCCTTAAACTTCCGAATTCTCCACACTGCCTTATCTCCGCCATCCCATGGCAGGCCCTAAAGCTGCTAACATTTTGTAACAACTATGTGACAAATTGTTGTGCTTTTATTCATGTTGGACATCTTTGCCAGGCTTGCTTGTTGTGTTTTCTGTTTGGCTGTGTCATGGGACCAAAGGTGGCTGCCTTTGTACAGCATGTCAAATCTGGTTAACATGCAGCCATTTATCTTTAAAACCACTCCCGCACAATGGCAGCGGTGGGCCAGGCCACAGGGCTCCCAGCACAACCTGATTTTTCAGACCATCTTTTCTGCATGGGGGGGAGCACATTGGACAGCAAACAAGATGTTTTGTGATTTGGGGAATCTCTTAAAGACAAATTGTAGAGTGCTGCAAATGCAGTGTCGCTGGACTGCTGAGTGCCCAGCGAAGTGAGGAAAATCAGAGACAGCACAGGCTGAAAGAATGAAGTGAGAATGCATATCTCTGTGCACAGTACTTCGCTCACACAGAGAGTTCACACATAGACAAAAGCATGTTTGCTTGGTGGTTATTTGCAGGAGATTCTATAGGCACAGTCTGTGCCTATATTGGCACATAAGCCTTCTTTATGTGTTTGTACTGGTGAGGGTGTCCACACGTGAACATGGAAATGGGCTGGTGGGGGAAGACAATTTGCTGTTACAGATTTAAGACATGGGAAAGACCTAGTTCACTGAGGCGTTTCTCTCCTAATGTAGTAGAAGCAGAATCTTTGTGTTTTCTACGGTTGTTCCAATAAAGGACTCTCTGTGTGTTTAAGGAAGACTCAGAGCCGGTGAGTGTCAAGTGCTACAGTGAAAGACACTGAGGACTTTGCTCACTATAAAATGACTGCAAACTTTATAACCTAATTCACTTTGGGTTTTCATTTCCCAATTTCTTCAAGGTGTCTTGGGGATGATTTGCCCTTAAATAACTAATTATCAGCAAAGGAGAAAACGTAGCAATACAAAAAATGTGATAAACCTTCATGAACTAGTTTAACTAAAACGAAAAATTTACTTCCTTGGATCAGTGAAAGGACTGAGCATAGAAAAACCATACTATTTAAATGAATTGTTAGGGATTGTAAGTAGTTACTATAAATGTATATATACATAAATATATATACATACATGTTTGTGTGTGTGTGTGTGTGTGTGTGTGTATATATATGTATACTGAGGTTGCTTGAAGAAACAGGCACCCAGTTTTTCTTTTTCTCTTTCTTTCTCTCTCTCTCTCTCTTTTTTCTTTTTTTGTGAGTAAAGGACCCAAGAGATTGCCTTTCACTTTGAAAACAATCTCTAATATCAGGAAAATGCGCTGTTTGTTTATGCGTACATAATGCAAGTTTGTCCGCCTGGGAACTGCAGCAAATGGGAGAAGTATGCATGGATTTCACAGGTAACAGGATTACGTGGGCACATAATTGATCCATTTGGAGAAAAAAAATGACAGTGCTCTAAAGATGCCTAGGCTTTGGAGATGGAGTTTATGAAACAGGCATTTGTAAATTCAAAGGAATCAATATGTCAATTTTATTACATCTCAGAACCAGCTGGGCATTAAAGGAACAGTAGCCTTTTAAAAAAAATTGCAGCTGTGGTATTCCCACATTGTCTACCTTTCTTAAAGGGCTTAGAATTTAAGGACATGAACTTAAAGATTTCTACCTTTCCAGAAATTAATTTACGTTGTCAAAAAACCAATAATTTAGCTTTTTCTCAGTTTTCAACCTAACCAGTCCATTAAAATGGACTTATGATTACAATTAAAGTATAATAATAGATATAGTTAACAAGCAGAATAGTGACTCTCACATTGCTTGCATACAGTCAAGGATTCATTAGAATTCATGTCTGCATTGTGCTTTTCAATAAAGTGTAGATTTTACCTCTTCACTGATCTAAGAACATAATTTAAGAGCTAAGCTTTGGATGTCCCACAGAATTTGGTCTGTGCAAGTATGAAATATTCCTGTTTTATTAGAGTTTTTGACAATTCAAAAAGACCAAGCTATTTTAAATTAAGTTCCCAGATAATAGGATTTGGACAACAGCCATAAGAGACGTGCATGGGATGTGAATTCAAGATATTTTTTTAAGGTCCCAAAGAGCTTACACAACTAAGGATGAAATTTAGAAGCTATTAACTGGTCCACTTGTAGGTGAAGCAATACTTGCTTTCACATACCTACTGTGTGCTGCCTACTCCTACCTCGAAAGTGAACTGCTCTGCTATTTCATACTCACATCTCCCCTCCCCAGACTCCTGCTCCAAGAACATGCTTAGATCCATTCACTTACAAGGAATGGCGTCCAGCTCTCCTCTCTCCCTAGGGAATGAGGAATTCAATACCATGAAAAGAATGGAGCTTTCAGACACAAACAAATCTGTGTCCGAATTCTGCCACTTACTTTCATGTGGCCCTGAGTATATTTCTTAACCTCTCTGAGCTTCAATTCATAATGTTTAAAATGGGGTCCAATATTTATTTTATAGGATCATTGGGGTCTTGAACAAAAATTGAAGGGCAGTATCTGAAGCCTAGAAGACACTCAATACATTCTGCTTATGACTATTTCAAGGTGTGACTAATCAGGCTGCCAGGAATTCTATGATAGAGGTACCTCAGTTTCTGGGTCATGCCAAAACATTCTTGAAAAGAGGAAACAATAACCTTAAGCTGAGTTATTCATTCCTCTTCAATTCTTTAGGGAGTGTTAAAAAACAAAAAAGGAAAAGAAACAGTCTCAGTGGTTGGCATGGCCTTACACCTCTGCATTTCCAGGAAATAGACATGGTACTTTTTCTTTATAGGAACAATGCCCTCTTTAAAAATTTTCTCAAAGAATATATTCTGAGGTGACCTTTGTCACAGCACTTACAATATCTGATTCCTGTTTGTCTTCTCACAAATGTATAAATGCCTTGAGGACAGTCTTGTTCATCTCTCTGTCACCAGTGACTAGCTCAGCTCATGGAACGCAAAAATCATTTTGTTAAAGGGAGGCTGTACTTAATATGAAGACGAATCCATTCTACTCAACTATCTTCTGATAATGAATACGGCAGGTACATTAAACATTTAGTGTATATTATAATATCTAGAAAAAAGCTTTTGATAACTTACATTAGACTCCCTACCACCCGGTTAACAATGTCTTGAACTTCACTTAGTGACAGCTATGCCATTTTGAATACTTGGGATATTTTTCTTTTCTTTTCATTTAGTTTATATTTAAATCAACTGGCTTTCCGCCTTTCGCAATGACACCTTTAAGAGTGAGTCAGGGAGGCAGACAGAGAGGCAGTGTGGGTGCCCGGTAGAGGCGAGGCTTTGAACATCTGGCCTCAAATTGGTTTCTACTTCATACCAGCCATGCAGCCAGAAGCAAGTCGCTCAACCTAACTGTCTCCATTTCTCATAATACTTATGTTACAGGATTGTTGTGAAGAATTATTGGTAATAGGTAGAAGTATCAAACACATAATAGGTATTTGATGCTCTGTCCTCACCCTCCACTCTTCAGTGTGTGTCTTGAGTATCTACTTTGGATTAGTATTTAGTGAGTTTCCCCCCTTGCTCTTCTGTCAGGCATTAAGTCAGTCAACATTTAATGCACACCAATGGTGGACATCTTACCTCACTTCCAAAAATCATTATGAGAATTGGACTGTTTTCTATTCAAGGAAATGAGCATGTGGAAGTACCTTCTGTACTTAGAATCACAATCATTCTAACTATTTTCTGCCTAATCTGACTGTTTCTTTGTTCCCACCATCCTTTTTAGCAAACCACTTTGGTATTTCTGCAAGGCTTGGCTACCATTCTGTGCTTGAGTATCTCAGATCTCTGTTCTTCTATGATCCTTTGAAGACAGCAGAAAAAAAGATGCGCTAAGGTCTCTTGACTTTATGTGTTTGCCATGCAGCTATGGGGATTGGTTAGTTAATAGAACAGATTAAAACACTTTGTTTGCTTCTGCTTAAGCATACCAGAAATACATTCAAATCTACAGCTACAAAATGTAAAGAAGGTAGTCCAAATATAGTACTACATAATGAGGCTCCCTGTTGGTAGTATATAAAGCAGTTTAGAGTATAGCTTCAAATTCTAATGAAGATCATTTTAAATTTTGCACTGAATTGTGAATTTAAAATTCCCATGTTCTCCATAAGTATCTGAAGAGGGGCATGTAAATACCATAAGTGAATTAATTACTGCCTTAAGTTGGTAAAGCATGTGTGAATCCAAACTTTATTCTTGAACTTGCACTTCTCTTCCCAAGGTTTTCTGAACCATTTCCTATATGCCGAGTTCTGAGTACCTATTCAACTGCTGAGGACATATAAAAAAGGTATTTTTCTTTGCATGGATTAAATATTTCAATCTCAGAAAATCACCACCACCACAAAAAAAGTCTGTCCAGTACCATGTCCACGTATGACATGAAATTCATAAAGCAGAAAAGTGAGATTTATAATCGAAAACTTAGGAAACTATGAAAAAATTTTACCTTTACTTTTACCCCTCCTTTTGCTGTTAACAGTTATCAGTTTCTTTCTCTGGAAAGAAACTTAAGGCTAAATGGCAAGAATATCTTTAACTCTTTTTTCTGTTTTGGTGATGTAACGTGGGACCACAGAAGTTATTGGACAACTTTTCCAAGCTGACTTTTTGGCAGGAAACCCCAGAGGGAGGGAAAATGGAGCTGTCATGAGCTCGCCAATGTCGCCCACATGGTGCCCACGCTGGTTCCTTCAGAGACTTCATCACTTCCACGGAAGGGCCAGAGGCCCTGCCAATATCTGCACATCATTGGCATGATAGACCATAACAGCTTCTTCTGAGCCGTTCCGGTCTGTGGTGTCAATGCGTACTCAGGGAGTCCTCAATGCACGGATCATTGACACGGCATTACATAACGGCTCCTTAGCAGCCATTATTGGGTATCAAGTCAATGCATACTCAGGGAGCCTTTAACGCGCAGGCCTGCACAAGCAGACACATTCCGAATACTAAAATTCCTTAGGAAAATTAGTCATTGCCCATGTGTGATCGCTATTTTCCATCTTGAATTTTAACCATTTCGGGGAAAAGGCGAGAAGGGAAAATACCAGAGTCATCTGAAAAGTCCTTCGAAGACTTGTACAAAAGTTGTCAGGGTGGGCTGAGCACGTGAAGATGATGAGCATCTAACTTTTTCCTTTCCGTAGCTTCATTTTATTGTGTCGAAGTTCTAGAAAGCACTCCGCTTTCACGGAGGCTCTTTTCAGGCAGGGTACAGCCCAGAAAACCTTTCTTGTGGTTGAGAAATAAATCCCAGAAAATGTTGTGGAAATGATGACAGGCTATCTGACTATAAAATAACAGTAGTAGGTATCATTATAATAAGCTTACAGAACTATACACATCAACATATAGTTTATGATGATCTCTGCAAGAGATTTCAGTTGGCTGTCATTCCAGACTTTTAATAAATAACATGTTGGGTAGGAAAGGTTCTGCAAGGATCAAAATAAAATAATGATAATGAAGATGAGAGTAATAATAATAATATAGCCACCATTTAGTATATCCTTATTATGTGGCAGGCATTTTGTATACATTATCTCATTTAGTTTTCTCAGCGGACGTTACAAATCAAGAAACCGTAGCAAGGTTAAATAACTTGACTGATGTCACACAACTGCTGAGTGACAGTGAGATTTGAACTGGGCCCGGTGAGAGCCATGCTGTCACCATTATATTGCTTCTAATGACAAACAGCTTCAAGGAACTAGGTTTTTATAGAGAATATCCAACCCCTTGTATGCTTATTGATCAGGAAACTGAGGCAGGGTAGTTTTAGTAATTCCCCCCAATAATAAAGAGAGTCAGAGTCAGTACCAGAACGCAACAAGAGAGCAAATGCCCTTTCTCTCTGACCACATGTTAACCACAGACAAGACTTGGGAATTTCAGAGACTCTGTTTGTGTTTTAGAAGGAATGTCCACTGCTACCATCACTCCTGAAAAGATTTCCCCACACCAAGTCAAAATGGTGCAAGTTTGCTCTTGTTGATATTTTTTCCTTTTGTGTTCTGCTTACTGACTGACATCTGCTATCATGCTAAGCAGGTGTTCCTATGTAAACGAACGTGCCCTGTTTGTGTTTCGCCATCCTCGCTGCTGCGCACCCAAATGAGCAGCGTGATTAAGAATCCTGTAAATTTTTGAAAGGAAACGGATGGCTACCCTACTAGAACATAATTACACCGCTCCAACATCCGCAGCTCACTGCTGCAGCAGAGTTGGAGAACAGCAGAAATTAATAATATATAATAGCATCATTCTCGTAATTTATAAATGAAATAAAGTAGAGAGGAGATTCTGCTGATACGCATTTTCTCCTTAATTCTAAAAGACAAAGTATAGATTAGAATTTTAGTGGGGTGAAACCTGGCCAGCAGTCTTCCACTAGTTGCCTGATTCATGATAGGAGTGTTTTTGCTTAGGGAAAGGAGCTAATATCTTTTATTAGGCCAGGGGGAAGAAATGAATAAACAAGGCCCTCTAAAGGCAATACTAGATAAAGGGGGCCAGAAAAACATCGCTGCGGATTGTATGCCCACTGTATTTTTAAAAGGTATTATTACTTTAAGACTTCATTGTGTGCTGCATTTTTTCTTTTATTATAATAACATACCACTGTACGTCAAACCCTCTGAGAAAAGAGAGACCTGATCAGTTGAAGATGTGGTCCTACATAAATTTTATGTTAGAAAGCATTTGTGTAAGTACAATACACACAGAGTGAACAATCCTGTACTGTACAACAAAAAATTTGTTAATAGGGTAGATGACATGTTACATGTTTTTTACCACAAAAGAATGCCTTTATGTCTTTTAAAACATTATTTTGAGCACCCTGAATGTGCCAATGAGCCTCTTATTACAAATCACCATTAGGGTAAGGGGGTTGATTCTTTTAATCATGCGTTTCAACCATGCTGGAGAGATAATAGAACTTTCCAAAGAGGCAAATAAATTATCTGTTAAAAGTAGCTGGTCCATTTCTCTGTGACATAGGATTGTGGGAGGCGGATAGAAATTTAACATATTTTTCTGTCTTTACTTGCCATAGATAAGCTGCTGGAGAAGTGAACACAGTCAATTGTTTCAGGGGTCTGTCCCATGTGAGCCCAATGCACACCACAGACAGAGACAGGCAGACACACACACACACACACACACACACACACACGAGCAATTAGCCTTGAGAAAAATAATATTTATATTATTTAAATAATGTTACTTAAGCAACTTTTTGTGCTTAATTCCAAAAAATGACAATATGTCCCCAAAAAAGTCAACATGGATCTTCTTGCTTTAATGAACCTTAGAGAACATGAAAATCCTATTTGCCTTTCCAGAGAGGCACGTCCATTTAAGATGCTTATTCATTTAAGCAGTATTCATTTAAAGGTTCCCTTGAGTATTACTCTATGTGTTTTGATTTGGTTCAGAGAAAATAAATTCATTTAATAGATTTACTTCATTAACAGGTATTTATTTAAGTGGGTTCCACTGTATTTAAATCTCCAAACAGTTTCCATTCCTTCCTTGCTTACTTGCTTCATGTTGACTCTTTTTAATAAGCCTCCGGTGCCTAGGGTCTTATTGAGTGTTCGGTTTGATCAATATGGTTAAATTAAAATTGTGCAAAATATAAGCAAATGTACTCTAACAACACAGTGAAAAATGTGCTGTGCGCTAAGCATTGATTGGTGCTGCGGACATGGATGTGTTGTGGTGGATAGGCCTCTAAGCTACCAGGAAGCTACAACCTCCGCCCCTTTCACGCAGCCCTATGGTCAAGCAAGGGCTCAGGCATGCCCACTGAAGTAGGGGAGAAAGGAGATGCATGTCAGGTGTTTTGCTTTTTGATTCAATGGAAAGCAGAATCTAAGACTCACAGTGAAATCCTTTGTAAAGAGAAAAAAAGCTAAGATCATATAAAATTAAGCTCTGACTATTGCAGAAATGCTTTAGGCAGTGTCAGTTTAGGAATGAGGAGCCTGATTCTTTTTCACAGAGTAACTTTTTATTTAGTTGTAATTATTCAGAAAGCTTAATCATTTGGTAGCTTGTATCCTTTTTCAAACTTCTTGCTTGTCACATTTGGTTTGGCAAGTTATCCAAAAAAACCACCCTAATTTCTAAAATATACCAAAAATCAGCCTTCCCATTAGCACTGCATTTGCAAAACCTATATAACTTAATAGCTTTCTAACAAATTCATTGCTTTCTATGTAATCATAAAGCTAAATAGAGAACTAAATATGCTTTAGCAGGCTTCTTTTAGCGTGAAAATGTTTTTTATCTTCTATTCCTAAACCAGTTTCTTAACCTTTCTTTTTTTCCTTCTCTGTATTTCCCTTTCTTGCCTGTTTTATGAAATGCAATAGGAATATTAAGTATCCTTAATATTCAATGTCAATCTTTTTAAGCTTTTCAAAAACAAGCACAATTAGTTAGCAATCATAATTACATGTCATTCAAAATTGTTCCTAATATGTGTTGGCTATTAGGACAGTTTTTTCCTACCTGTTGTGTGATCTTGTATCTATCTTTAATCTTCTTGCTAAGTGATAGCTACCATCACAGCTCTGGCTTTCTTTGATATTATCTCTTCCTACATGTCCAAAGCATGTGTTCACATGAGCAGAAGTTGATCTTATCAAAGGTAAATCAGAAGTTAAAAAAAAAAAAACACGAGATAAAAACATCAAAAATACATATCTTGCAAGCAATGATTGTGTTTAGGAAAGTATGATCTGTTGAGATGGAAATCATTCTCTAGTTTAAAAGCTAAATAGATAACTAAATATGTTTTAGTAGGCTTGACCATGTAGTTTTAAAAGAATAATATAAATTTGAAGTTTCCTTTTGAATTAAATCTAATGCTTGAGCTTCCTAACCCTTAACAGTACAGTCACCAAGAAGCCTGCAAAATGATACTAGAGTCTCAAAAATCATCAGAAATAAGTCGACCAGTACAGGGTCAGAAAAAATGACTTTATTTGTATAGCAGGGCCAAGAAAAATACTTAGGTTTTTGTTCAGTTTTGTGCATGTTACTCTTGATTTTTCTCAGTGTTTTGAGTTTTTAATATCAAAGGTAGTGCTCTTTGTAAACAAGTGTTAAGTTTACCCAGGCAGCTTCACTTACACCCTTCCCTTGTAATCAGATGTGAAAATTACACCCTCCCTTTTGGATACATGATAATTACACATTTCAACATGCAAGGAATTGTCTCTGTTTCAGTTGTTGGAATGAAAAAGCTGAGACATTCAGTAAAATATATTATTATATTAAAGATCATTTCCATAATTGTTTTCGGGATTCGTAATCAAAACCATGATCAAGGTAGACTTCGTTTTAAAAAGAATACACGTGGAAATGAGTGGGTAAAGAGAATTGCTAAGTTCCACTTGAATGGCCATTCTCTTATAAAAATGTAATTGAGAAAAATACAGTCTTTCTTTTAAAAAAATCTTTTAGTATCTTATTTGACGTGTTCTTTCTCCATGATTATTGAAATACCCATTTTTCCTGTAGACCAGAAAGAGGTAAAAAATCTACACTTTTGTGATCAATATGAAAGGTTTAGTCAGAGGAGAGGTATGAATACAAGAAAGGAATCCTTTCAAGAATAGGTCTTTTAATTGTTTGCTGGTTTTTTCCGAGTACTTTTGAGCCAATTGAGCCAACTGTAAAAGTTTTGTAAACTCAGATGGGGTACCTCAGTGAGACTCTAGGTTCATCTGAAGTACCCCTTACATCATAAGGTAAAGATAGATGTCAGTGAGGGGCAAATTAAAGCCTAAAAAACTCAGAGGTTTTGGAAAATAACACTGACTCAAAAAATATTTTTCTTCTCTTTGAGTGGGCGACAGCTTAAATTATTGATTTCATTTTTACTTTCTTAAGCTGAGAAGAAAAGGAGAATAAGAGAGAAGGCAATGCTAGATAACTGATTTTATGGTTTCTTGAAACAATTTACATCATAAAGGAAGACCCCAATTGATTAGTTCTCTATGTATTTAATTTTTTTTCTATTTATCCAAACGCTGGCATAGGTAAGTGAGGATACATAGTCATATGGTCCAAATCTATCAATTTTTTTTTTTTAAAAGGATCCTACCAGATATTTTGGTTTCAAAATTGGCAAACCCAGTGTTCCAATATTTGGAATTAAATGATAATACTAATTAGCGTATATGTATATACATACCTTTCTGTTTGAAAATCATTGTATAATCTGACATTTGTGTTTAATTTTCCAAAATATTTTACCTAGAGAGCATTCATATATTTTTCGAACTTGGAAGAAACCAGAGAATTCAACTATCCTCACCCATAGGCTTTCTTCATTGGGTAGAAATGGAAACAGAGCTGGCAGAACAGGATTTGAACCCTAGTCTTCTGACTCCAAATCAGGGACAGGATGCTGTTTTGAATGTAAATTTTGTTGTTGTTGTTGTTGATAGTTTTCTCCGAAGATCCAATCTGAGATGATGTTTATTTTTAGGCTAAATGATTCTCTCCTCTGAAGTGTCAGGTTACAGTGGTTGTATGTGCCAAGAGTGAAATGGGCTAGAATCAGAAAATTCATTGTGCCTACACGGTGAGTTATTGGACGATGGAGCCATGTGTTCTGAACTCAAGACTCTTTGGTTTTACTGCTTCTAAGTGTTTTTAGAAAGATTGGAGAGTTGCTTTTCAGGTGACGTGTTTTCATAATTCCTGTACAGAGAGCTCAGAAGATGTTTCACCTGGTATTGACATGAGCTTGTCAGGAAGTGGGTTCCCACTGCAGTCACATTGCGAAGTAAGCCGTCCTCACCCAGTCGAGGGGGTGGTGAGAGGAAAGAGACGGTGATAGAGAGTCTGTGGAGGAGATGGCAGGAGAATTGCCAGGAAGGAATTGAAAAGTCTATCCTAGAAGCTAACGCACCATTGGAGAGCAATTATACTCCAATAAAGGTGTTGAAAAAAAAAAAAAAAAAAAGTCTATCCTCCTGGTCCCTTTGTCAACATCTACCTTCAGCACATTTACCTTCACAAGCAGCAACAATGGCAATCAGGAAGAGTTTGGGGTGGGAAAAGTAAAGAAGGAGCCATTCCTGATGAGGCCACATGTCTTCCATTAGTTTCCATTCCAGCAAGCTGCTTGCTCTTTCGAGTTCTGGGGTCACAACCCAGTATAATAAGAAGAGTCCTGGACCTGGTTCAGGAAACTCGGGTTTCTGGCCCCCCAGCCCTGCCATCCGGTCACAGCCTGGCCATGGCACATCCCTTAACCTCTCTGGGCCTCATATCCCTGGTTGTAAAATGTAGGCATTGGATGCAGGTTGCAAACTGGTGGCTGACAGATGTGTTTGGTTTGGCTCACAGAGTATTTTAAACACATTTGAATTGGTTGCCAATATTTTAAAATTGGGCAACGTCACTCAAAGAGTCAGATTTCCAGCACCTCTGGAGAACTCAAGAGATGTGACATCTCTGGCTCACACAGATGCATGGAAAGACCATGAGGGAATTACTCTGGATCCCCTTTGGAAGAACCAGCTCCCCTCCCTCACCTGCTTGGTCTGTGTAGATATTTGGTGTGTGACCCTGATCCTCTGTAAAACTCCATACCACCTTGGCTTCTATTATTCCACATCAGATTCGCTTCACTATACAAAAAAGACTGAATCCTTAGTGGTTTCTGCACCCACAGCAGAATGCTAAGGTATTTGTCTATACAATAAGTATCACATAAAGGTTGGAAATGTTTTAGGTCATTGGGGACAAACACTTACTTTGAAATCTGATGATGGAAGGAAGGTGTATCTCAGAAAAGGTGGGCTTTAAGGTAGACACAGGAAGGGTTTGGCTTCTGACTACTGTCTACCCGGAAAACTATATGAGTATTTTATAAATTAACCCAAAGCAAATAATATAGACCTTCCTTCAGTTAACATAGCATTTTTTCACATCTCCCACTAAACTAGCATCTCCAATCTTCTACTCGAATATTAGATTTATGAACTTTTTCTGTTCGTGTTATTGCAAGCAAATTATGTTGGCCTACATTCAGTCTTCTTCTAAAGTAACGAAATTACATCAGTTTAGAGCATCATACTTTTGTAAACCCTATTTCCAGATATATCCAGTTTGAACACAAAGGATAACACTTAAAACTAATGATTTTCGAGTGTTTAACATTGTACAAATGCCTTGACAGAAGTATCTCATTTGATCTTCACAGTAATTCTAGGAGGTAGATAGAGAAGGTACTTAACACAAACAAGGAGTCCAAGACTCAGAAAAATTAGAAAGCTATTGGCTAATATTAGCCTACTTAATATGTAAAAGAGCCAGGATTCAAACCCTACAGCTTCTGGTTTCCAGTGTCTTAGAAGATAGATAGATAGGTAGTTATCTTACCTGAACAATGATTTTATTTTTCTCTCATAAATAAGCAGAATTCTCTCAATACTGTCCAAGTTAAATGAACAATCTTTTTGGTAGGTATTCTTTTTTTTTTAATAATGGTGTTCCTTCTTATTTATTTATTTATTTGTTTGTTTGTTTATTTATTTATATTTGGCTGTGTTGGGTCTTTGTTGCTGTGCGCGGGCTTTCTCTAGATGCGGCTAGTGGGGGCTACACTTCGTTGCGGTGCGCAGGCTTCTCGTTGCGGTGGCTTCTCTTGTTATGACACGCGGGCTCTAGGACATGCGGGCTTTAGTAGTTGTGGCTGGTGGGCTCAGTAGTTGTGGCACACGGGCCCAGCTGCCCCGCGGCATGTGGGATTTCCCGGACCAGGGATCGAACCCGTGTCCCCTGCATTGGCAGGCGGATTCTTAACCACCAGGGAAGTCCAGTATTCTTGAGTGCTGGATTTGTATTAAAGAAAGCTAACACATATATAAAAACACAATGTATGGATAGTGTAGGAAATAATTTAAGATTAAAGTTTTACAATGAAATAATAGTACAGAGAGATGGGGAAGGGGCAAAAAAAAAATCATGAACTAGGCAGGTAGAAGTTCATGGAAAAATAAGGTGCTAAGGAGAGTTTAACCGTAAAGAAGTAGAAGATAGAACAATTGAAAAAAGAGATTATAGAGAGATGAGAAGAAATATAGCATAAATAAAAGAAGACTGCCTAGTAATTTGAGAAGTGAATCCCTTTAGGACAGAGGTAGGAGAGCAATGGGAAATACTAAAGAGGAAGCAACAATTAGGAAGTGTGGAAGAAAAACCTCTAGGCCAGAAATCTGAGCAGACTGGAGGAGAGGGGAAGGTGATAAATATGGAAACATAGAGAGGGATGTTTTTAGGAATTCACAAGCTGAAAGGAAAATAAATTCTAATCAGAAAACTCTGTGAAGTTCAACAAATTTGGATTACAAGAAAGGCAATTAACACTGTTAAGAGGAAAGAATAGAAATTAGAGAAATCTTTAGATTTCAAGAGGTAGGAAGAGAAATGATATAAAAGGGCAAGATGGCATGTGTGGAAAGTAGAATGAGGTGAGAAGCCATGGTAGGCGGAGGTGGAAAGTGAAATGAGTCAGGAAAGGCATGCCAGGGACCAGAGAAGGCTGCCGGGCTGCAGAAAAGGAAGCCATTTGTGAAGGAAGCTGCAAAGAAAAAGAAGTCTCAAGCTGTGCTGGGCGGGGACCGAGCCCCCAAGGTGGCAGAGGAAGAGGTTCAGCTCGAAGAAAAAGAAGTGAACAAGGAGAAAGTGGGAAACGGGGGAAAGAGAAAACAGTGACTGCAAATTATGAAGTTAAAAGCATTGAAAGTAGGAATGAGCCCTTGTGTTTAAATTATTCACTTAGGCGTATGTGGATTGGTTTCTCTTTTCCATTCCATTCTCTTTTCCACTACCTTATTTCACATATTCATATGACAAGATTACACTATTATCTCAATTCACATGGAAAAGAACTTTACAAGAATGAGCAATTTTTTACTTTTTAAAGTTTCCCAAAAGGTGAGGTAACCCTGATGATTCTCTCTCTATCTGAAGGTTACCAGCACAGGAGGGGAGTGTGAGAGTGGGGCTAGAGGTCATGATCATTTTTGAAACTGTTCTTTCAATAAATTCATAATTCATATAAAATGGGAGTTATGTCCAAACATGGGAAAACATACACTAGATATTCATTTACGTTGCTTACACTAAATATGTCCTGAGTTTTTAGTTTGATGTACAGATTTTTCATATCAAAGGTCTTTATGTAGATTGTATTTTATTATCAAATTATGTAGATCCCTCAACAATCCTTTACCTTGATGCTATATACTTATTTATCTGGATTCAAATACTTTCTTGCTCAGGATGGTCTAAACGCATACCCCAGGGGGCTCTAGAATTTGGAAGCTCCTCTCTCCCAGCTATTGCTAGTCTCCTTTAATTGAATTAATGTAAAGCCTTTGGCAATACAGTTTCCATATCTCTATAAAAATGGGGTTAAAAATCATAACAGACGTAAGAAATAGCAGAACATTAATACTGTGTTCTTCCAGTCACACCCTGGACCATGTGCTCAGGCCACGTGCAGTGTGTGCCCCTCAAGAGTGGGCTGTGTAGCCGGGGAGCGGGGAACCGTGCAGATGCAAGAGGTAAGGCCCACGTAGAGCATTAGTTTATCTGAGGGTGGGTAGACAGTCCCTCCACCATAAATGCAAAAATCTTTTCAAGAGGACCTCAAGCAATTCCCTTCAATACAAAATTTAATCTAATCGTCTTTCCCTCCTTCCTTTCCTTCTTCCCCCTTCCTTTCTCTTTTTTCTTCAGTTTCTCTCCATCACCCCTGACCCCGTTCTGATCCTCACCTCAAACATAAGTACCTGAAATGAAAAACAAAACCAATGTGTTGCAACACTAACAAGTAATTTTATATGTGTCAGAAACCAGTTTGAAATAAGATACAAATTCTCAGAAGCCACTATCTGTGTGAAAAACTTTTTTAGTTCTAGATAGGATATGAATGGACATATCGTTCATATCAAAGGATATGAATGGACATATCGTTCATATCAAGGAAGCAAATGCTTATATACAACCACCTGGAGAAAAGAAAAGTAACGCCATAGTAGTGGCAATACCTATTTTTCAGTAGTAGAAAAAATAGCCAAGTGGCTTTCGGAACATTTATTGGACTTCTTTTTATAAATTATTCATTTACTTTTTAACTTTAGCATATAGACATGACAGGTACGTAGCTAAGTAAGATGACAGGATGGCAGACAGAATTCCTGACTATCAGGGCAGAAAGAATTTATGAGACATGTAGCACAGTACAGTTAAGTTCAGAATTTCAGACAGAGTTGGGGGAGAGGCAATGTTTCAAGAATAATTATTGTCCTTAAACATTCTGTTAATGCCAAGTCATTTATCTTTTTTTTTTTCTCCCTTGCTTCCTAGAATTAAGAAAAGTTCTTCCTTAACTTGGGTTGCTATGCAGAGATGTGAAATTTCATTGGCTCCAAATGTTTTTCTGTCTAGTAGGGACTACTGGGAACCCTGCTAATGTGCATATTGATGTACCCTGTAGCTTCAGAGATGATGAAAGAGCATATTACTTATTTCCACAACAACAAAGCTAAAAGAAATTTGAAAGCAGCCAGTTATTTTACCTGGGGACTTTCTCCCAGGTGACAGGACTATATAGAGCCATGGAATTTAAATACAGGGGCAGTCTCATTTTTTTAAAAAGTTTTCCTGGGGAACCAGAATATCACTCCCAACCAAAAAAAAAAAAAAACCTGCACACACACACACACACACACACAGACAAAAATTAAAAGACTGTTGCTTTCATTTGCATTCATTTAGTCAACTATACCTAAAATATGGAAAAGACATTATTATGCTCATTGAGAGTGTATTTTAGTCGTTGTTTACTAGGCTGGACTGACATAATATGATTTGTGCTTGCGGGGTCACAACAAGCTACTAGCAGGACAATTTGCTGAATCAAGAGGATGATTGTGTCTGGTGCCAGTCAGTCGCAATTAGGACCAGGATCAGGGAGGCCCAGGGCTTGTGCATCGTCTTGGGCTAGTTGCATAGAAATCAGCTCACCTGAAACTAATTGTCACAACAGAGACCTTATGCAAATGAGCCCTGGGGTTAGCGTGGGAAAAGAAAAACTGTCGCAAAGATAGGTGACCTGCTGAGCCGGGGGTCTGTTGCTGGGGAAATCTTTGTTCAATGAGTTTAAAAATGTTTTCATTGTTCAAAATCCAAAAAAAAAAGAAAAAAGCGTACCCACTCACCAAGAGCGGGGCAAACATACTCATCTAAAATTCCAATAATGTAGAAGCCTGCTTTGGAGCATGCAATAAATTCTGAGCCTTTATACTTTTTAAGAGCTACAGCAGGAAATTTCCCTTTGCTGTGGATCAGAGTGAACTACCTTGAAAATTCACTTAGAAGGTTGGGTCTGCTGCTAACCTGGTCAGACATGCACCACCTTTTCTGCCTGATTCCAACTGTCCACCTCCGCACAGCCGCAGAGGAGGCCATGAACCAGACGAGAAAGACCTATTTTCTAACTGAACTTTACTTCGATCTCAGGTAGAAAAGAAGGGCTAGGAGAGCTCCCTATCACATGGCAGAAGAATCCAGGAAGCAATGGCAATTTCTTGAATTGTGAGTGTCTCAAATGTTCACGAACTTAAGTGAAACACAAATACATTCCAGGACAGGTTATGCAGACCAAATGATAATACATAGTAGAAACTTAACAAAATAAAAGGAAAATTTATTTTTAAATTATGATTTACTTCCTTTTTTAACCCCCTGACAAAAATATTTATAAATTGGAAAGGTGGTAATTCAATCTTACTATAGTACTCCTTTGAAATAATCTTCAAAATGTTCAATTTTAGGAAACTAGATGAAGAAAAGCTATTTTAGGGTAGTACTAAACATTTTGATACGTTATTGTGACAAAGTTGCCTTTGGGTTCTTAACTGATTTTCAACTGTTCAATCTTGTTTCCTTAAAAAAGTATGAGTTAACATACTGACACTGCTTAGCTTTTCACTGAAAATTTGCCAGGGACATATTAAATAATGTATATTCACACAGTAGTATAGATATAATAACAAGGAAATGAAATAGGGTATTCTAAGCTTTTGTGAGAACAGAGTGTCTAGTGATGCCAAAGGAAGAATTTGAGTAAAAACTTTTAGGTGAGAGGAAAAGAAAGAGAGTTGCATTGCTTTAGCCTGGAATGCAAATGTTACTTTGTTTGGCAAATTACTGGGTCTAAGAAAGTAAGTGTTTTCATTGTGTTTCCTATGGGGTTGGATTGAAATTTGTATTTGTATCTGGTAAACAAACTCAGGAATTACCTTGGTAGCCACTACAAAACCTAAAGAAAGGTAGGCTTAAAAGAAGGATGACTTAGTCACAACTTAAATTTTTAAAAAAGCAAAACAAAAATAAAACTCTTTTGTCCCTTCACCACTGTCTGAAATAATTTCCACACACAGGAGACGTTTCACAGTGGGTACGAAATGCTCAGCTTTCACTCATCAAACTTTAATCGGAACTGCATTTTAGTTTTTGAATAAAGAACACTTAAAAAATTTAGATGCAAATTATTTTGCATTATTCATGCTCTAAGTGTCCTTGCAGATTTAAACACTTCTGAGGCCACCTTGATTCAAGTAATTACCTAGGCCCTCACTGCTCCGTCATGAATAAGGTATTTTGTACAAGTAAAGCATGCACCCGATGAGCTTTTAAAGTGGCTTACACTGAACTTGTGTATTGCTGCTTGTGCATGAGTGAGTCGAACATGAGCCGCAATCTGTCTCAGGTGGGAAACCCTGGCTGGGCATCCATGGGTGACGGGATGAAACCCGAGCGTCTCTCTCTACAGACACATGCTCTTCCTTTGTCTCTTCTTAAGAATCTTAAGTGATTCTCCTGCCTGATTCTAGTAGCTGTTTTACAATCTATGAGAGCAGTAGGTGCTAGGAAAAGCAACAGGGGGGAAAGTGGCAGTGGTCCTGCCTACCTCCTCCATCACTAGAGTTCATTTGAATGTCCACTTTCCAGTCCACCTCATCGCTGCCAGGAAAGCCTTCTGCAGAGGTAAGAAGTCTTTCTGATTGTACGTGGCTGTGCACATCCGTCTCCCCATCTGTCAGCCTGAACTCCACAGCTATGAGAGCTAGGTTCTGTCTACCTCCACCACTATATTCTTCACCAAATGGGAGTGGCTTCCAATTCAAAAGCAACTGAAGAACGCTTAGGATGGAAATGAAAGCGGCCACACAGCATAAACCTCTAAGTTTCTCCACATGCACCCAAAAAGTAGGTTTGCAAGAGTTAAACATAATTGGCTGAAGATTGTAGCTGGCGTTTGTTACAAAATGCCCAAGCCTTTCCTTTCCAACTCCGTGGCTTTGAAGAATTATAGGAATTTTATGATGTGCTATTGGAGTTATACTGGCAGAGATTACAGAAAAGGGGTTAAAGTTGGTTTATGGTAGAAAAAAATTATGCAGAAACCAATAAAAATAAACACACTCAAGTAGACTAAACTTGCTGGGCTTTTAGTTTTAGTTTAACAAAGGAAATTTAGATGAAAGTAAATGTTGCAGCTTTTAGAAAATTAGTTGACACTCATACTTGATCATCTTTACTACACAGCGGTATAATTAATATTTAAACATTCTAATAATGCAGCTTGCTTTGCGTGCACTTTTCAGCTTCACAACAGTATATTTTATCTGAAATCGTGCTAGCGTTTTCTTGGGTACTGCCCATTTTCATAGAGTTAAATTTAAAATAGAGTAGGGGGCCTTAGTTCTGATGGCCAGGAAAACATTGATAAGAGAGGGAACGGGTTTCATGCATCTCCCAGACAGCTTGTTATTGAGACCAGTATTTACCTGACAGAGTAGATAATATATGTTTTGTTTCATTGTCCTGTGAACGTTTTTAAATGACTGAAGTAGATTAAGTCTGAAAGTTGCATTTGGCTGTGGACCACTCACCTCTTACGATCCAAATCAGGAGAATTTTGATGATGTCAAGGCAGGTGTGAAATGAGGAGACAACACACGAAATGCTGAAACCACCGATGGCTGCCCATTCATTAAGACGTCGGATTAATAACACGGCGAAGAACTTTTATTTTCAATACGTGGGATCATTTCGGGAGCATCGTCTGAGTTGTGACAGCTGAATACCCAGTAAAACAATAAAACGAGTAAAATATCGAGAAGTAAGCTAATTGAGAGAAGACTGAGCTAGTTTATTTTCATATAAGAACTTTCTTCCTGTTCCAGTCTCAGGCCTGTAGGTGGTAGGGCAAAGTTGTTTCAGGTGCTGCCCTAAGCTTGGTCCCTTTGAAGAAAGCAAGGTGGTCCATGCCCTTGATCTTCTTCTAGTTTGAATGGTGAGAAAGAGCATTCTACTTTTCCACCATAACTTTTAATAGAAATAGAATTTGCACGCACATATTTATTGCTCATTCTTTATAAGTGAGTAGGTGTGCTGAGCTGCGTGTCTATTTTGAGATTCAGCCCACGTTAACCCCTTGAGACCCACTTTACTATAGGTGCTGCCCTGTGGAAATCCTGCCATTTAGTGAAGCATGAAGCCATAATAGATCCACAGCCACACCAACACTGGGGCATCTCATTTCACTTAATTCTGTGAAGCTGTGGCTTGCACAAATCAAATGGTGCGATTGAGAACTGCAAAATTAGGCAAGTTCGATTTCGCGAGGAAAAAGATGAGCAGTAGAAAAAATTGTCACTGTAAAATATTACTACAGAGGAACACTATGTAAACTAAGTTCTACATAGAAAGAACCACAGGGTCTCGTGAAGTAGCTGTCAAGATGTGGTTTGCCTTGGCTATTTTATTTCCTGATGTCAAAAGGAAGTCATTTTCACAGATTCCTGGACACAGTTGTGTTTATTTTTAATATTCAGAAACTGAACTGGCAGTTCAGTGTCTTTGTATTTTATTGGGTTTGTTTTGAGAAAGGGAGTCAAATGAACTCAGCTTACAAATAACTAAGAGCCCATGGACTATTTAAAACCTGCTATTAGGTGGTAAAGTAGAGATAAGCTGAATCCAACTGCTGTCACATGTATGGGTTTGACAGATAGGTAAGTCCGAGAGTGGACAAAATTAAAAGCATTTTTCATATGCTAATCTCCACCTGCTCAGGAATAATTTTTTTTTTTTTAAGGAGGCAGCCTACTGGCAGAGTAAATTCAAGAGCTGTCTATCACTGGTACATTACTCCTAGGAATCGTTATGATGCAAAAAAATGAGTAAATACTTTTATGAGAAAGGTCTTCCATAGAATCTCAATTCCAGATGGGTGTCATGACAGCTATGGGCCAGCACTTTATGGAAAGAAAAAAAGACCCATATGTGTAGCTCTTAAACTAAAAGAATAACTCCCTTCCTGTGCAATTGGTTCAAAATTATACCTGAGGAATGACTTTTTTAGTTGAAAATAGAGGGCAAGGTGAAAACAATGTCCTGCCTTGCCTTTCAGGTGGTAGCTACATGTGAACTTCATAGGGAGTGTGAGAGACAGCCAGGGATGTCAATCAGGACCTACAGATTACCCCGCAGCAGTGAAATCTGAGGAGGTTTATAACAAGTAGGTAATAGTTTCAGTCCTCTGTGAGAAGACATAAACTCCAACTTCATGCTGCGACAAAACAGGGCAGGACGTTTGAGGTAGAGGGTGAGAAAACCTTCCTCTTATTATAACAAAGCCTCTCCTGTACTTGTTTAAATGCCACGGGTGTGTTATTGAATGCTCACCATTTCTCTAGGTTTTATATTATTTTACAAAAAAGCTTTGGGAGTTTCCTTTAATTTCAATAAATATTCAAATTTGTGCATAATTTCTACACTTCACTTTTGAATGATAGAAAACTTCCCATGCTTGTTGAGTTTCCTTTCAAGTAAGAAAGTAATTCTCATAATAAATAAAAATACTGTGTTTCTTTTTCCGGATATTGTCAAGATAATAAACCCTTACCTTTGTTTATACATTCAAAGTTCACCAGTTTATTGAAATGAGAACCAAAATAGTCCAAGAAAAACCCTAGACATCACATGGTGACTCGAGAAAAATGGGTGGGTTGTGGTTATCTAATACAAGGTCCTACCTTTTGCTACTAAGAGAGTCCTTGGGCTCAAGAAACGTATGGTTAAAGTGCCCGTAAACTGGGTTAGAATTCTCAGTCATTATATGCAGTCTTTTAGGCCCTATGAAGTAGATTCTGATCAATAATTACAATACTGGTGTCATTTATAAATATGCTCTTCTTTCCCCGGAGGTAAGAGTCAGAGAAAGTTTCCAGTGTGCTAGTTTACATGTGGTGGAGGAAATTAAAATAATAGCACATTTAGGTACTAGATGAAATGCTTTACTTTGGCTTTATTTATGGGGAAACGTGGACAATGGTCATTTAACTTTTTAAATGGAACTTCCAGTCTGATGCCATGTGACCAGGCTGCTAACGTGGAGAAGAGTTAGCGGTATCAACATTCTTTGATTGGAGGGCACATTAAGAGGTAGATAAGAGAGCAGCTCAGGCGACCCCCTCCTGGCCAGGGGAGGAGGACAGTGCCTGGAATGTCTGCAATGTGTTTCTATTTTTGTCGCACCTACGTGTGGCCACCCATCTGGTCTGAATCAGTCAGTCTCATCCCAGAGCTCTGCTCTTCTCCCAGCTGAAATAATACCCTCCTTTCCCAGTGCTCTGTGTTAAGGAGGGTCACTGTTCACAACTGCCCAGGCAAGACCGTTCACAAGGCTGCATGTTTGGAAACGTTGGTGAGCCCAGGAGGAGGCATGGGGAGAATTTTTTTTTTTTTTTTAACGTGGATATTTTATGGATAAACTCTGCTCTCCTAGAAACAGTACTTGGGAAAACCGGATGAATTGTTAGAGAAATATTTGACCCCAGAAGTTGAAAGAAAGATCCTATGCAATTTTGTATACATACATCCTACTTTTCTATTTAATGAAACTTTCTTTGCCTGAGTTTAAACCATGAATTTTTGTGCTCTTATACCTAGAGAGAGAAAGCCAGGGTCTGAGATGTTGGCCATGACTTAGCCTGAAGTAATTTTTAGGCCTTTTTGCTCTGTTCCACACTAGAAGTGATGCTCCATTTCCCAACACCTGTGTAACTAACTCTACACCTCTGCTTCTAGAGCATTTTTCTGGCATTCCTCATGTACGCACTCTGCTCCCTAGCAGTCCGGCGTCCATGCCTCCCCCATCAGATTACTACACACCTGACAGCCTTTCTCTTGATATTCCAGCTACTAAAATCCTGACCTCTATTAAAAGGGTCAAGGTATTCACCGATGAAACCAGCCATGCTTTAGAACCTCAGAGTATTCTTCCCACAAGAGACCTCAAAACGTACTGACATTGGAATTGGCAAATTACATATCATGGCAGAAAGCTACTCATCTTCCCTATCTGCCCAGTTTTCCACTGCAGTGGGAAATACCACCGTATCGTGGACCTCCCAACCAGGAACCCCAGAGTTATTTTTGTCTCACCACTGTCTTTCTCACTCCCCACATCCAGTCTTTTACCAACCGTTGCCACTTTTTTAGGGTCAACGTTTCCTGGATCCACCCCTGAGCTTTGGCCTTGGCCCACTGGGAATTTGCGGCCTTCTTCCTCTCTCCCCCCACATGAGCATATCAAGCCCTAGCTTAATTTAACACCACTGATGAACTTTCCCTTTTCTGTCTGTCTCTTTAACTAGTCCATCATTTTCTCCGGGTTCCTTTGAGACTGCCAGCTGCTCTCCGGACTGTGTTCGAATGATCCCTTTCTATGTCTCACCTCTTCGTCCAGCTATCTCCTAATTGCTCCAATCTTTTTTTCTTTCTTTTCCAGAGTAAGCCCGTCTATTGTTTATGCACTCCTTCTCTCATTGCTTCAGGAACTCTTTTATGCTAGACAAATTCCTGATATGCACCCTTACATGGGAGATCCTGAAACTTTGCATTTTTAATTAGTCCTTCCTTTCCTTTCCTTCATTCTGCTGTAGCAAAGTATGGTTGTTGAGAGAATGCCCAGGTTCAAAACTTCTATCTCTACCACTTGCTACCCATGACACTGGGCAAGTCACCTCACATCTCTGAGCCTCAGTTTCCTCATCTGTAAAATGGACTGTTGAGAAGGAGAAAAAGAAGTAATTTATGTAGAACACTGCTGGCACATAGTAAGCACCATTTGAATGGTTGTAGTTGTTGTTATTACTACAGCGTCTCAAAGGACAACTGCCCAATCACACCCCTTTCAACGACCCTTGCGCTGTGCCCTTAAACTGAGTTTCTTTAATCTGGTTCTAACGGTAGCTTATGTCAGAAATCAAGGGCAAAGTTAACTGAACATGGCTGGTATCAATCCAGGTCACGATGAAGACTTAAATGATGCTTTTTGAGGATGATTATGAAGATGATGACAGAAATATGACCAGATGCTCCTTTGGGTTAATACTCTTTGCTTATACAGCTAAGTCTCCAGGAAACATATAGTATTTCCCCTCAAATTAGTTTTTTTTCCCCATCATGTGGAGGCATGATATGCGTAAGAAAATATATTGTGCAGTATGCATGAGATTTATTTCTCAGAAAGCAGAGAAATGGTAAGAATTTTAAGTGTTCTACATACTTATTTAGATCTCACATCAGGAGATAAAACAAATGAAAACTCTGACTTGTTAATAATTTACATTTTAGTGGAAAATTCATACATGCTGTTAAGATACCTCTAAGACCCAACACAGAAAATGCAAATAACTTCCATCCACTGTGCACTGAAGACAGAATTTGTCTGGGAAGAAAACATCATCAATTAAAAAAAAAAAAAAAAAACCACCCAAGAGCTTTTAAGGGAAAATTGACCATATTTACAGGGCTCTAATTATGCTTATAATTTCAGATAACTCTTTTGAAGTATTCATGTAGATGATCTCTCCATTCATCAGGTGTTTTTTACAGAAAAAACGATGAGGTCTACCTCACCACCTAGGAGGTAGCTTACAAATAGGGGATTTCTTTTCTGTGAGCCACACCAGCACTTTTCTCTAACAGCTTATGCAAAGGGAGGGAAAAGCCCAAGCCAAAAAAAAAAAAAACAGAGAGAGAAAGAAAAAGAGAGAGAAAGAGAGGGAGAGGAGTGTGCATGACAATAACTACCTCTGTCCCTTTGGTTTTTGTTCTTTTCATGTCAGGGAACTTTTTAGCCGTGCTGCCTGGGTAACTGCTCTGGAAGGTTGGAATATCTGTTGTTGAAGGAGGTTTGTGATTGAGGGCCTTCTGACACAACCTTTTGTTGCATTGAGGTGTTTGATCCTCTTTCCCTTTCTTCTAAAACCAATCTCATCCCTTTAAAAAATGGATAACCAGCACTTCTTTTACTTATTGTCAGCTTTTGGAAAGTTACTGTGGGCGTTTGTAGAAGTTTAACTGGTTAACTCTTTGCATGCCGATGTGCTGTCGATAAAGATTCTTTCTAAACATGAAAGATTTCATTGCTTTCATCAGATATATATAGTTTTCACTCGCACATAGCAGGGGAGACACTTTCAGGTCCACGTTTTCAAAGTGTTTGTGTTCAAGGTCTTGAAATGCGAGTGTTGCAGGCTTTGCAGTGGGACCCATCCTCGTTTTCTTTTTGTTCTAGAACTGAAACGTGTGAGAGTTACGACTCTGCCAGTTGGAAAGCCTGGCAAGATATACTGATTTTAAATTCGAGAACGACAGGTTTTGGTAAAAAGTTAATGCAGAGGGTTATTTCCAACTGAGAGGTGTAGCATTGTGGCAACAAAGGAAAAGAGCCTCAGAATGAAAAAGTGTAGGGGTCTTGTTCCAGCCTGCTGACTGAATTCTGGAATATTTTTTCCCCAAAGGAAGGGACACAACCCAGGCTATAGAAGAGACAAGAAGCTTAGATGGATTATTTAACCAAAAAAAGCAACTTAGGGCTTCTAGAAAGTGACCTACATTCTGTACACAATGATGATATTTTTACGGCGGTGATAGGGTTAATAACCTAACATCATTCATGTAGTGTTTTTTGAAAATTGAATTTTACTGCTACAAAGTAAATGTAACAGCCCTCTGGAGACAATATTACAGGCACTTTATTGTTTGCTAAGCTGATGTCATCTTTCTACAGACTGACTTTAAAACAAAGGCAGAACATTTATTACAAATATCACTGTGTGAAAGGAAATCTACTGAAATATTGTTTAGAAGGTGAGCTGATAAAAAAAAAGTATTAATACTTGGCTTTGATCATCTTGCACTATAAAGTTATGACTTCACAAATGCTTCTCATGTGATTTCTATTCAAGGCAAAACTTCATCCTGGAAATTCCTAGCCATGTCTCTAACGTTGTTTGCCCTCAAGCTGGAATATTTGTTTAAGCTTCATGCATGTTTTAGATACATTTTTACTCTGTAAGGCCATTTCTTAGCAAAGGTGATAAGCATTTAAGAGAGAGATGAAATAGTACCTTTCAAAGAAGATGTATGTATGATTTAAGAAACAAAGACTGGAGATGAAGCTGTTTAGTTTATACAGTGAACTTTCAAAATCACCTGTAAGCAGCAGCTGGAAAGTTTGCAATTTAAATAAGCTGTTTAAGGCATTGCCAAGCAAGGCTTCTGCGTGGCAGGTTGCTTGCTACTCAGAGGGTTTGGTCTCTGTATCTGATGCATGTGTAATATACCGTGAAGTTGTTTGTGGATCACACAGGACCTTCTTAGGGCTTCATTTCCACACTGTAGCCCCTGAAAATGTAACAAATGAACAGATAGGTTTGGCTCTTCCTTACAAGGCACAAGTAATTTGTAAATCAGTTACCTTTCAAGAAAAGTTAAATTAGGGAGAACTTTCCTTCCTTTGATGTTTCCCACTTAGAAAGCCAAAGAGCAAATTAGTGATCATTTTGAAGCAATGATGGTAATGAGGAAAAAAGAATTTAGTGAGCTACGCCATCTCAGAATAACTTTTCAGGTATGGCATATAAATAACAGCCCAAATGACCAAAATAGCCGGATGGTGTTTTTCTAAGAAAATGATTTACTGCTCTGCCTTTGTCTCTGAAGTCTGGTTAGAAGGAAAACACAGGTCAAGGAAATTGGGTTAGAAAAAAAGCCTGTTATTGGGGTAGATGTAGAATTGCCTGAATAATGTCTGATAGGGAGTCTGTAGGCACTCACACACGAGGTCAGCAGACTAGAGAGTCTCGCTAGTGTTTGTGAAATGCTCAGGACTGACCGATGGCATTTATATCCATCAAAAATGAATCCACAAACATCTACTTAGCATGCCCTGTGGAAGGCTGTGTATTAGTTGGTGTATGGGTCGTGCCCAGGAAAAAGCTACCTATACTACTATTGTGATTTTAAAACCAGGAGCTGAACTGCCACACTTTAAAAACTTATTTTGACAATGAGTATACTTCTATATGAGAAAACCATTTTTTTTAAGCTTACACCTATTTGAAGCATTTTAGTAGAAACCTGCCGACAGGGAAGTTATTTTATATTCAGTGAATTCATTATGGTACTTAACAAATAGTAGCTTCTTTACCAGGTGCCAGGTACTGCTTTAGCATCGAGGGTCCAAAGGTGAGTCCTCACTAAGCCTCAGGAATCATTGTCAGAAAGAACAGCTTGGCGGGGTCAGAGCCTGACACATTGTAACTATTCAGAAATTCAATATTCGGTAAATATTTATTATTCAATACATATTCAAGAAAGCCATGTTTGTTGAGTGGCTGATAGAATGAATCGAGTGTTGATCAAGGTAAGTCCTTGATGCCCTTTATGCACAAGGAGGGACTGAGCTGCCCTCTTCTTAAACAGGTCAGCACAGCTGTAAAGAGAATACACTTGCTTTCTTGAGCTGGCCTTAAAAAAGAATGAGTGGGCCTTCCCTGGTGGCGCAGTGGTTGAGAATCCGCCTGCCGATGCAGGGGACGCGGGTTCGTGCCCCGGTCCGAGAAGATCCCGCATGCCGCGGAGCGGCTGGGCCCGTGAGCCATGGCCACTGAGCCTGCGCGTCCGGAGCCTGTGCTCCACAATGGGAGAGGCCACAACAGTGAGAGGCCCGCGTACCGAAAAAAAACAAAAAAAACCAAAAAAAACAAACAAAAAGATTGAGTGGCACTCACCATGTGAGGAAGGACAGGAGTTGCCCACTGCTGGTGGAAACAGCACCCCAATTATATGATGTAATTTTTAATGGCACAGCCCAGGTCTGGCCCCTGCCCTCCTTCTTGATGTTGCTTTAAGGATGTGGTCCTTCTCCTTCTCTCCTTACTCCCTGTTGTACTGTCAGTAACACACACACACACACACACACACACACACACACACACACACCTCTCTCTCTCTCTCTCTCTCTCTCTCTCTCTCTCTACCACTGGGATTCAAGCATCCACCTCCAAATAAGAACCAAAGTATCTCATTTGTCTCATGAAAGAAGAGAAACAGCATGCCTGTTCCTCACTTTTATCCAAAGAACTCCCATTTTATTTGTCCACTAAAAGAGCTCCTTTTTGACCAAACACTGTTTTGAAACATCCAACACATAGGAAAGAAAGTTGAGGGGGTAGGGGGCTGGAGGAGCAGTTAATATTTAAACCACACACCAGTCTTGTAATGAAAGGATTTTTCAAACATCAGGATGAATTTGTTTTATTTTCAAACATCCAGATGAAATCATTACAGTTACTTTTGGTCTCCAACTTAGCAAGATGTCTCATGGACGGGACACTCAAAGCAGGACAATTTGGGACAGTTCCAACCACATGAGGCATTGTGTGGCCTCCGCAAATAGAATCAGGCTTCCTTTCTTGTGCAGCTGTACATTTCCTTGCCTTTGATTCTCCTCCTTTGCTTTTTCTCCTCACAGGCCTTGCCTCTCTCCTGTATCAGCCACTCTATAGGCAGATGTGCCTCTTTTTTCCATTTGCCAGATCTACCCCCCCCAAATCTTCCCAACTGCTCCCCTTTGAAGTCTCTATTACGATACAATCACTTTTGTTTCCCTTCCATCCCCTCTCTCTCCACTCGAGCTTCTCCTCTCCCTAACCCCATTAGTTACATCTGCTGCCCCTACCATTCAGCCTGTGTGAAATCGTAATGCGCTTGACATAACTTCAGTTTGTCTGCTAAGTACTCAATCAGCTCGCACTGCCATCTTCTGATTTGTAGCAAAGGAGGCAAGAGTGAGTAAGCTGGCTCAGAATTCGCTACATGATTCAGCTCTGCCCAATTAGCCCAACTAAAATGGGAAATTGACAACTAATGATAATGAAATAAATGGGTTTTAGCTAAGAGTATAAATCCCACAAACTTGGTTCCTGATGCTCGTGGTAGATACTATATCTTTCATGTGGTGGTCAGAGAGCTTAGAGGATGCAAGGATGGGTGAATGAAGGGAAGTGTATAAATAAGTGCAGTATTTGTTAGTTGACTGGGGTTCTTTCCCTGTGATTCATTAATGGATTTTTAAGGGGTCTGTAGACTAGCAGAAATTGCATGCAACATTTTGTACATTGATGCATTTGGGGGTCAGTGGGTCCATACATTTAATCAGATTTTTAAAAGGCTCTATCACCTCCCAAAAGGTTAAGAACCAGCGCTAAATGAGTGAAGACACCTATTTTGTCTGCGTTTTCTTGCCGTCAGCTATTTTAACATCTCGTGTGATTTGAACAGTTCAGAGAGTAGAAACATAGGGTCTTAAAAGAAAAATTTACCTTCTTTAAGGGGAAAATTGTTTAAACCACCTACCAAGTTATACAATTCACTTTTTAAAATTATTTTAGTTTTACTACAATTCAAAGACAGGCTTTTTTTTTTTTTTTAACAATGGGTATAATCACACATCTGAACATAAGAATTAGTTTTATGCAGTTCCATAGAAAACCAAAATCTTGAAGAACACTTTCAAAACAACCAGAGAAAAATAAACCATTCCTTATGTCAGTCTTGTTAGAGAGGGATTAAGAAACTGGCAATTATTTTGGCGACCTTAATTGTTGCGCGGCAGGAAAATATGTAATTAGAGCACGTTCCCAGGCCTGCACACCTGCAGCACATCCTACAGTATAATGTCAGCTTTCAGTGCCCGTCGGTGCCAGGTTCTAGCACAACCAGGCACAGTGATGCTCTGAGAACATTTCGGACTCATGTAATGTGGCTTCTGTGTATGAAAGAAGCAGGCATTTACACCACCACACAATGGAGTGCATTGCTACAACACTGCTTTCATTATTTTCTGACGCCTACCTTCAGCACTGCCCTGGTTTACTCCGTTTGAGGTTTTATTGTTACCATATAATAGTCCTGTACATTTTTGAAATTCTCTTATTATTCAGCTTATTAATACAGTACTGACTTGATTATCAGGCAGCAGTTGCGCAGCAGAAGATTCAGTGCATTAGCTAAGTCAGAAGCTGCGGAAATTCTTGGTATAACGAGAACAATTGTTTGACTTTTTTTTTTTTAATGTAGAAAGATGGGCTGTGGCGGTTCTGTATATAGTTGTATTTGGAATTCACTCTACATTCCCTATATGTTGTGGAGTATTCATTTTTCACATAGAGAAAGCTTAAAACGTATTCTCACTCATGTGAAAGTGTTTCAGGGTATAGGAGGACTCCATCAGGATTCTCATTAGCTTTCTTTTTTTTTTTTTTTTTTTTTTCCTTTTATTGGCTTTTTACAACAAAAAGAGAGAAACTCAGATGTTAGGAAAAGTAGCTAAATTGAAGAAACAGTATGCAGGGTGCTTGTTTTTCAGATAATTCCGTAATCTGGCATACTGATAGTTAACAGACTTCTCCCCCTAAGGGAGATACACTGTATTTTGCTATCTGACATGTTGTCATATATAAAGAAATCAATTGGTAATTAAATGATGCACCTTGTGAAGATGACAAAAGGCATTTGGTTGGGAAAAGAGAACTGGGTTTTGAGGGGTTTGTAATGAAGGCCTAATGACTATTCATAAGAGATTTTCAGTCCGTTGATCCACTTGACTGGAAAGTTCTGCCCTGGAGAGTTAGTGCTGTCAGTTTCTCTCACCTCAGAAAGCCGCCGCAATCGACGGTGTAGAGGGTGAGCGAGAAATTATCTAGTTGTTGCTCTAGGCTTGTCTTAGGTCACAGGCAGAAGGCACATCTGGCTTCCTGTAGGTGCAACCTCAGGACATAAACTTTGAGTAAATTTTCAACTATAAATATGTACGAGTGACACTGAGTAAGTTACCTTTTATTCATATTTCCTTTATTTTAGAACGCATGAAAGTTGTGTGGTGAGGCTGCCATTTGGGCCTTATTTTTCCTTCCAATTTTATCACTTAAATGTTTGCTTGTTAGGCTAAGAGTAACTGTTTGCAGAAGTTGTCAAGGACCAAATGATAACAGTCTCCTCCTGTGAAATCAGACCACAGTCCCTTTGCGGTGATTATGCCGAAGTCACCGTGCAGGAAGGGCAACTGAAACGAGGAGAGAGTGCGTTACTGGACGGTGCTCTTGGTGAGTGCTTACTGCCCTACCTAGCAAAAAGGCAGTACAATATCAAAATTTATATACCTGAGACTGGATGTAGGATTCCTACCACATAAGCAAGATCTCTGGAATTAGGAAACATGGCTCTAGTGTCTCTAAAAAACAACAGCAACAACAAAATTCATGCATCCACAAGATACCAGTTACTGTCACCCATGGGCCCAGGCACAGTCCTAACCTCAGAGGATACAGAGTATGGAAGCAAACTCTCAGCCCCCACCCACGGAAATAGGCACACAAGAATGCAGTTGTACTATACCACGGGGAGAGCTGTGGTCGAGTTGAGTAATAACACAGAGTCTTAGAATCCAAGAATGGATTTTCTAAGAACTGTTGGAGTCCACAGGTGAAGCCAAAATTTCTTACACATGTTGCTCTTTCCACTGGCAAAGCCAAACTCTCCAACAGAAAGGTGTGTTGGAGGAGCGAGGTGTCCCTGTTGCGGCTGTGGCCACCTCTGGAATCCCAATAGAATGGTAGTGGCCAGCAATTTCTCTACATACTGACTCTTGGAAAGTGGTCCTCCATGTTATCTTATCGAGTGGCTCACCTAATCAAAGGTAAACACATTTATCACCTCATTAAGGCTTGTTTTATGGCCACTTGAAAGTGGTGTTTGAGGTGGAACTATCTGTCAAACTCCTTGTCTGGAACATCTGTAAGGGGTACTTTGGCAAGCTACAGAGACTTCCATCTCCCAGTATCAGAATAATTGAACTCATGATACGTATCTGAGAAGATGTCACTAATGGTTCCTCCTAGTGTGTTGTGGTTACTGAGTTTTGCTGATGTGTTGGCCGGAGCTGTCAAGGTGGATCAAATGAATAGACAGATGCCAACAAAACAATTATGCCTATTAATGTACATGGATTGCTTGTTTAGGTCATAAAGCAAATTAAAAAATACATTAGTATTTAAACCCTTTTATAGCTGAGCTAATGATTGTTTGTACTATAGTGTCTAGTAAAGAATATTCTATAATACCTGTAAAGCCCAGTTACGTTATCTAATTAGTAGACTTTAAGTGGCTATAATTATGGAAGTGAATAGTTGCCTCTCTAAATAACAAAATGGTAGATTTAAATATATAAAGATGTTGACTTGATTATTTAATATTTGTATCAAAGACAAACCACCTAAATAGAGAGATTAATTCCACATCAATGCAACATTAAAAGAGAGAGAGAATGCCAAGAATCCCATTAATTTGGGACGGAAGTGCCTGAAATTTCCTCGAAACATTTATACCAAAGCATACCAACGACACAGTATCATGCTGATGCCCCTAAGGATAGAGAGGTAAGGCAAACATGATTTTAAACTGCACAACTTCACACAACAAAATTAAGTATGGTGCATTCACCAGATGTCAAACATAAGCCCCCCATGAACTGAGCTAAGTATTTTGTATACCTACCGGCTCCATTACCCCTTTCTCCATGAGTTCCCTGACTATTCACTCTTTCCTTTACTCTGCCATGAATCCTTGCCTTCAAGAAAGATGGCACTACTTGCAGCCATCACATGCCACTTGTACATTGTTGTCGTTTTACCATGTGTTTAATTTAGATAACCCTGGTGAGAAAAAAGCTTTAATATGTATTTGCTTAGTTGAATGGTCAACTTGAAGGAGAAGAGGTGACCTCTTTTTTTTCCCTATGATTTACTTTGGCCATTACTTTTGAAGCGTACATGTTCTGTTTCCCAAGAAGATTGAGTCACCTCCTTCACACACTGTCTGGGAATTTCTACACTTCCTAACAAGAACTTCAGTGGAATTGGTGTAATATGGCTTTTCTGCTCCTTGCCCTATTTTCTTCAAGGCCTTTGAGTCATAAGCATTCAGTACCACAGTGAATAATCAGTACGATAGCCACCATTTGGTTTTCCCATTTAACTTTTGGGGGTTACTTTTGAACATAGTACAACTGCTCAGAAGGGCTTTTTCACGAATTGTTTACCATGGCGGTTGCTACCCTATTGGGCCTTTCATTCTGAACACAGAGGCGGAGAGCATTGATGTCAGTATAACAAGTAATGTGTACAATTTTTAAAAACACTAAATTTACTGAATCCCCATATTATGTTTTCACGCTGCTCTTTCAGAAACTATGCTAATACAATACTCCGAAAAACCGATCTTGGTCCTGGCAGGCCCTATTGGAACTAATGGGGCCTGACAGTTCTTCAGTTAAAAATTATACATGAGGGTCACTTTCCCTTAAATTATCTATTGTATGCCAGATGTTCACAACTGCAGCACTTCACTTTCTTTGCATTGCTAGAAATGTTTAATTTTCTCATAATATCCATAACAACTCTTCTTGCGGATGGCATTGAAGTTAGCACACACCTTCATGGAAATCACGCTAAAGTTGCATTTTCCATTTTCTTTATTTTGGGGGTTCTGGAAAACAGTTAGATGGCTCATTTTGCCTGTTTCATGCCACAGAACTTGAGTTATGTCATAATTTCTCATTTGCTGCACAACTTTATACTATTTTTATGCTCCTAAATGACGCAGCTTTAAGTACCCGTGAGTGGCACTTCCGTGCTGTGAGCACTATCAAAGGCAACCTCAGACAGATAAAACTCCTGGTTTTTGTTTTTTTTGTTTTTTGCGGTACGCGGGCCTCTCACTGCTGGGGCCCCTCCCACCGCGGAGCACAGGCTCCGGACGCGCAGGCTCAGCGGCCATGGCTCACGGGCCCAGCCGCTCCACGGCATGTGGGATCTACCGGACCAGGGCACGAACCCGCGTCCCCTGCATCGGCAGGCGGACTCTCAACCACTGCGCCACCAGGGAAGCCCAAAACTCCTGGTTTTTTTTTGGTTTGGTTTGGTTTTTTGCTGGGGAGGGGAGAAGAGGAGTCATCACCAAGGGCCGCGTTTTGTTTGTCAGACCTATTAAAACTATGGCCAATAGAGCCATTTGCAAGAAAGAAAAAATTCACCCAAGTCCTGGGTCTGAATGAAGGCTCTCTTCTCAAATGTTCCTCGTTACTACAGAGGAGTTACCTTTGGATTAGAATTAAAACGAAGCGCTTTTTTCCCTTTTATTCTTTCTTTTTTTCCAGAAAGCCCCAAATGAAGTATTTCCCCTAGCATTATTGGACCTCTTTACTCACGAGTGGCTGAGGATTTTAATAAGCCTGTGCCTCCCACCCCATATCACACAGAGTAATGGATGGGGAAGAGTGGATGTGGTACAAAGGTTACAGGTTCAGTCATTTTTTCTGCCTCGTTGGTAAAAATGGGGAGGTGGGGTGGGAGGATTTCCTTTAATTATGAAATAAGTGTGATGTTAGTAGTTATTTCTGTAACCTGGCGAAAATGCTGCAGATTTAGGGCCTCATTTTTAGCGTATGTTACCGTGCATCTACTAAAATGGTGACCCGTGCTTTCAGAATCTTTTGGCTATGAAGGGGTGCGCAGATTACAACTAGTTGCTGTAGAAACCTGGTCATCTGGATGCTTCTTGAGAATGCGTGATGATTTTGTAAACCTTGGTGGGTAAGCCCGAGACTGCAGCAGTTGGACAAGGTCACATATCGGTGGCAGCGACATGTCTTTCCCCTTTCCATTGTGTGATCCTTCGGGGTCCGGGGCATTCATATGCAACGATTCTGTTTCTCTTTCAGGAGGACTTGTAAACTCTTTAAACAGAGGCACACAGTTTGCGATTGTTGCGGTACTGAGTGGGTGTATAGAAGCTAGGGCTGCAGCCTTGTCCAGTTGCAGATAGAATAAAACTGACAATGATGCAATGGGCCTGGCATGTAGACAACTCCGTGGGATGGATGAATGGTGTGGCTTTTGCCGTCCCTCCAGTGGTGGTAGGCCCTGTGATAGCTAGCGTAGGAAGGGTGGTGAAAATTGATATGCACTATTACTACATGTATAAAGCTTAGCACTGGGGCCATTGCACAGGTGGGGGGTTCCTGTTTATTGATTTTTATGACTTTGTTAGAACATACGCTTAATGCTTTTATACTCCTGGAGCTCTGGGAGGGCTCACCTTAGGTAATAAACCTTTTCGTACTTTGCGATCACTCACAGTTTACATGGGGTCTCACATTATCCAGTACAAAGCTCAGCATCCCCCCCTACTTGGTTTTAGGAGTGCTATAAAAAAAAAAAAAAAAAAAGCAAAGAAAATAACTCTAGCACTTACTTTGAATTTTTTAAAAACCTGTCCACTCCTGCTATGAAAATGGCCCCTAATTCTAATTACTCATATTTCCAAGAAAAATTAGTCACACAAACTTATGTTATGTGTTGTCTCAGAGGTTGAAAGCAAATTAGGTTTCCAATAAGACAGTACATCAAACAAAGTAGCATGTTCTTGATGCCGATGACTTTTTTTTAGAATTATGGTTGGACATTTTTGGCAGACAGATTGTCTTTTGCTCTATCAAAATGACAGTTTCTTTTGTAACTGCAACAGTCATAATTAGAAGGAGAGAAGCAATCTGCCCAATTTAATATACTAAAAGAAGTTTAGAGTCTCTGCTAGTAATTTCATTATTTTAAAATTTGAATTAATTGACTTAAAATAATACAGTTAAGAAGTATAACTAGCAGGATTATGGAGAAAGGTTTCTTTTTCTTTAAAAAAAAAAAGCGCTCTTAGTATTATACTCAGATGAGATTAAATTGTATCTGTTTATGCCAGGTGCCCTGTTCTAAGATTCAGAGCAGGAATGTGGATATTCATCCTTGCAACAGAGCTGAGAGAAGTTGTAGGGAAAACCCTGGGAACAAGGTCACTTTAAACAAAAAAGTTCTCCAAGTTTCCCATGCTTAAGAGGCTGGCTGGGCTTAATTAAAGTCAATGGATGACCAAAAAAAGGAAAAAAAAGAAAAGAAAAGAAAATGAAAGGAAAAACCACTACGCACCCCACTTCAGTCTCTTTTTGGGCCACCCTTCACATTCCATACCTTAGCTGTTGATGTTCAAGCTCTTTAAATCTAGCAAGAATAATGTTTCTGGAATCCCTTAACAGCAGTGATGTGTCCATGGTGTAATATCACTCTTCCCCATTCCACAGCCCTAATCTACGTCACTTAGGTGGCCCTCATCTGTACCACCGCAACAAAAACAAATCCAGCATCGCGTTCAGAATGAAATCATCATAACATAGCGACCTTGTTCTGGACGTGATGTTTGGTTTCAGCAACCCTCTTTTATGCAGCCCTAGCCAAGCTTAACATTTCCTGTTGGCTCAGAGGTAACCTTTCTTCATATTTTCTTCAGGATCTCTCTTTAGGAGACCCAATGTGTTGCTACCCAGAATGCACAGGGCCAGAGTTTTGGAGAGTTGAAATTCATGAACATGGAAGACGTATTTTCTTCTAAAATGGAATGAAATCCCTACTCATTTTAAAGAACACATACCCAGCAAGATTTCTTTTTATGCTTCCTGTATAATTTTTGTCATACTCACCTCTAAAGGAAACCAACTCTTTAGCCCTATCTGTTACCTTATTTTGTACCTTAGCTGGCTTTCATCTTTACATGAGCCATCAAATCTGGATATGACAAGGATTAAACAAACAAACAAACTAAAAACCCATGGTGCTATATGTCTGGATTGTTGGGTGTTTTTCTCTCCCACAAGAAATTACAACACTAAGTACCACATACATTTGGGGGTATGTTTATAAGACAACAGGAAATTTTTTAACCCTCAAAACTTTCTGATTATGATCTGTGCTCTGAATCTACAGGGGTTGTGTTCCAAGTCGCACATTCTTTTACAAATATATCACTTGCAGACCTGCAAGTGGGAAGGCCGTCTTCCCCATGGCAGTTCTGAAATCTGACGTAAGGCAGAGACGCCAGGGACTCAGAGCGCCGATTATACCCAACACCTGCATTTCAAAATCTCCTCTAGTATTTTAGTAGTTGCATCTATCCTTTTTTGCAGTCCTATGTCCTACAGAAGTGACATTTTGTTCTGTTCTCATTCATCCTAATTTACTTAGTTAGATATCAAAAGATATACACATTTTATATAACCCAGGAAGCCAGGGATTAAAGCATAATGTATTTTAACACAGCTTCTTCTAAAACTCTAATTGCTGCCAAATGCTTAGGCTTGGATTGGCGTGGGCTATGGGGTTATGTTAGCTTTTATAGATATTTTTATTTGTATATGTGGGTATTTATATATGTATGTACATATATGTGTGACTTTGGGCTATGCCGACATGTTATTTTCTATGTGTTCATTTATTATAAACAGCAGGTAGGCAGACATTTCACCTCACCCCTCACTCTGGTCCACATCATTCAAAAAATATTGCAGGATTTCCATTCTACGTTAAATACATCCGAGGTTAGGTCTTTTATCAATTCTTTATTCTTAGTATCTCAAAATTCTGAAGTCTTCTTCCTTTGTCTCAAAAAGGGAAAATGCTGAAAGCATTTCCACCTGGATGTTTAAATTATTTAAGTTGCAGGAACCAGACCTTTTCCCTCCTGAGTAGTTGTGGGTTTTAAAGGCTAAAATTGCTTCATCATGCCCAAGTGAAAGTATGCATAAATTATTTAGTTAAACCTGAGAAAATACAGACTTTTCCCAGTGATCTTTCAAGGGCTGCCTACTTAAATTTCAGAAGAATGGGCAGGATTTTTTTTTCTCTTAGAAAATTTAAGTATTGGCTGTGTTTTCTATCAGAAATGTGAACAAAATTACAAAATGATGATTTTTTTTTTAAGTCCAAGCTTCATAATGTCTAGGATATCTATATCATGCCCAAGGTGACTAGTGTGGTCTGAATCAATACCAGTAAGACCCATCAGCTGGCAAGACCCTTCTGAATGTATTCTTATGAAAGTCAGGTACCTTTTTGCAAGGCTCTCCTTGATGCTAATGTAAGTACTGGTGAACATTTTCAATTCAATTCCTATTCATCCAGAGTTTGTATCTCAGTTATAAAAATATAAGACAAGGAAGGAAAGATGTTCTAATTTTATTATTTAGATAAATAAAACATATTACAAAATGGAAAAAAACTATAAAGCAAAGTAATTTTAAAATGTTAACAAAACTTGGTTGACATTTTAAATTTGCTTTTTGTTCATTACTTTAACTCTAGTAAATAAAAATGCCTGAAAAGTGTGAAATAGTGTGTGGTGATAGGTGGTGGTGATGGGCCGTGTGTGTGTGTGTGTGTGTGTAACGTAGATAACATGAAAGAAGCAATGAAAATGGCCGATGAGTATGGGTGATGAGGCAGCCAGTTTCAAGTTCCTGGAGAGTAAGGGACTCAGTTTCCCATGTACGTTACAGAATCTGTGACATTATATATCAGTTCTCTAAATTAGTCTTAGCATTAGTACTCCAGTGACATTCTCATGACCAAGGGAAGAATAGTATTTTTAACTGAGTAGCTAACTTCAAATTCTAAAAGAAGCATTAATTGGGGAAGAAAAAAAAAGTGAACCAAAAAGGTACCTTTGTTTAGTATACAGCTGTCTGTTCATTTGTGGCATCTCTTTGAATTTCATGTTCAAATAAACTGGGAGATGAGAGTGAATAGGCTAGAAGATCAGCATACAACTTGGTGAGGTATTATGAAAAAGCGAAAAAAATTTTAAACTCTCCAAGCAAGATTAAACCTATTCCATCCCAAAGTGATGGACATCACTTATCCCATGAATACATGTTTAAAATATTGCACACCAGGTGTTCTTCCTTAGATCTAACTTGCTTTTCCCACAGCTTTTAGTTCAGTTGTTCTTGGCCTTACCTTAGTTCTCCCCTCTCCCCTCTCCTCCTCTCCCCTTTCCTGCCCAGGCACAGATGTATCCACCGAATCGGATGGACAGGGTGTTATACTTACACTACCATACTCTGCCGAATAGTTAGAAATCCTACTTTGGCTTTTGTGTGCTCACTTAGATTTGTACTCTAGAGGGGATGAAAAGAGCACAGAGAATCAGGAGACAGGAACCAGACCCAGCTTCCGACAATAGGTGATTGGGGCAAAAGTCATTTAAAATTTCTGAGTCTCAGTTTACTCATCTTTAAAATCATGATAATAATAATTACTCCCTCTCCCTTTAGAGGGTTGTTATGAGGATTATGTGAAAAATGTCTATGAACAGGCTCTGCTGTCAGGAGATTAATGCATAAATGCCAGGTAGTATTATATAATCAATTTATCCTCCTAAACTTAGGAGAGGAAGAGTGTTTAAGGCATGTGTGAGACTCTGGAAATGGAGATGTTATAGAAAGCCTGCAGAGAACGATAGTCCATTTTCTTCTACATGTATTTCTCCTGAAGAGGTAAATATACTCCTTTGGGGGATTCTTCTTTGACCAGGACAGTGATAGGAAACCCTGGCTGGTGGTGACCGAGAGAGCAGGTGGAGACCCAGAGTTTATTCTGTTATTGAGAATAAACAGGAGGGAAACCTTGCAATCAGGTGACTTCTTTCTAACTGCAGCAGGTTCTCAGATCCCTAGGCTGGCCCAAGATGAGAGAGCAGTCAGTAGAGAGTCTGGCACAGTGAGTGTAAGTCTCAATGTCATCTGATTGTGAAATCTGCTTGTTTGCATTCTCATACAGTACTGGAGCTTAAGCCCTGGCCACTGTGAATGGCTATGCAAGAGCAGGGTCTAAAACCAAGGGGGGAGGGGGGCAGGGTTGACCAAGGAAGGAGGACTCATTAGAGTTACTTGAAGGAAGTTTACTGGATAGTCCCACCAAACATATTAATGGCATCAACTATTGGATTTTGGGTAATGATTTTTTATACCAGATACACAATATATTGAAGAGTTTGCAAGTTTCCCCATTTGAGTTACTGTTAGCCATAATAGAAGTATTGAGGTCTGGTCCAAGAAAGAAAGACATTAGAATTTTCGAACTTGTCTAATTCCCACTGCAGTTGCTTGAGGAAAATTGAAATGAAAGAACCAATAAGAGATTTATGAATACTTTTAAAAGGCTTTAAAAAAGCTCACATACTTATCACTGAACTGTCTGCTTATGATAGGCACTGAAAGAATCACTCAAGTCCACTCAGCTGTACTTACAGTTTAAAATGTTGTTTCCCTTTCTCTTACACTACTACAAGAGAGAGGAAATGCCTAGGCAAATAAACTCTGTTAAAATAACTTTACGGTTGTGACACAGTTTGACAAAAGCAAAGGAAATTCAGAGTCACTGCTCACACTCTATCCTCAGCTGATTCCACTGTGGAAAATAAAACGCTTTGAAAAAACCCAAAACACACCATGGAACAAACCTGGGATAGTCTGAGTCTTAAGAGACAGGCTTCTTAAATACCGAATGTCTGTCTTGTCTATCTTTGAGTTGTTGTAAAAGAACGGCAATATATGCATTCATCATAAATCTGGTCAGAGTTAAAGAAAAGTATTTGACTGAGTACTCTTTGCAAAATATGTCTCCTATTTTTTTAAAAAAAGATACTGTGATTCTAACTCAAAGCAGTAACTTCGTGGGAGTCAATAGCTACCTTGAAATATACTTTAATGATAATGGCTTCCTAGGATTCAGGTAAGATTGGATACTAGACTTAACCTCTTTCCAGCAATCCTGTAAAAACTCTGTTGCACAGAGAGGGAGAAAGTAAGAGAGAGAGAGAGAGAGAGAGAGAGAAACATTTTGACCAAAATCTAATATTCACTACTGTTGTACAAATTATAAATCTAACAGAGGTGATGCATCATTTCTATTAAACTTATAATATGCTGCACAAATAGTGTTTACATAGACGAGTATAAAGTTAATTTCCTCCCAGAAAGCCTTCTAAAACATATAACTTGTATTTTAAGAGTTAATCAATTTGCTTTTCTCTTTTGGCAGTTTAATTGAAGCCTCCAAACTGTATACTTCCTCAAAGTATCAGAGAGCAAATATCAGTTATGCGGTTATAAAATCAACTCTTAATTTTCTTTCACTGAAGTAGCAGATAGTCAGCCTGTAAATTTTACCTATATTACTATGGAGCTGCAGCGCTATAAATTCGAAACAGTGTGCAGATTGGTGGAAATTGAGGTCCAGGCAGCAAGGCATGTCCATAAACTTTTCTCAGGTTATTGGAACAGAACGAATCAAAAGCGGTTCCTGGTTGTATGATATTCTCTTTTGATAGAGCAGACTTCTTGTCGTTAGCAATCCAAGTGCAGAGGTTAGTCAGAGCAGAATGTAATTTCTAGCAATCTGACAGACCTGCGGATTGAAGCGGCAGGTTTTCCCTTCCGATTTCAGGGAATTGCTTCTTACTGTGACAAATGATTAGCTGTTATCTCTGACTGAATTTGATTTCTACAAGCAGCTGAGTCAGGTAACTTTGCAGCGT
>NC_081311.1:115942500-115950000 GCF_026419965.1 Kogia breviceps | reverse complement strand
AATTAGAATGGTAATGATCAAGGAGCCAGAAGGAAATAGCAAAGCTCGTTTTTCTGAATAGCTCTCCCTGTCTTCTGTGTGCAGATTCTACTCAGAATTCCAAACCCCGCTTCCTCTCCAGCCTGCTTCCTTCTGAGGTGCAGGGCAGAAGTTCATTCTCAAGTTTCTCTCAGTTTGCAGCAGAGGTGCTGTCGCCCAGCCACGGCAGGGATGCCAGTTCCGTGTCACGTGGCCTCTTAGCCACAGCGCAGGCAGGCTAAGAGCTCTGTCGGTGTCTCTTCCTGATGCTGCTAAACTTTCCTTCTCTGGGGTTTCCAAGGCATGGACGCTCATTTGTCTAAAACTCTCCTAAACCGCCTGACTAAAGAGTAAATACCTAAGTACGACGTAAGCAGGACACAGGCAGGATAATTAGGATGGATGTGCTCTTTTAGGGGCACCAAATCCTCATCCTCCTCTTTCTAGTTGCATTTCTCACCTGCTCATGTGGTGCCCACCTGTGGCTTGCTGGCATTGCCACTGCTGCAAATGGGGAGATTTCCAAGTTCAAAATGAAGGCTTGATCTTGCGTGGTGGAACTCTACCAGGACCACGGGGAGTTCTGTGAAGGAATTAAGGACAGTATGTTGTCCTAGTTTGTGTCACCGCTCCCTTGTTTATGTTCTTCCCCTGACTATTCCCACGCCCCCTCTCCAGATTTTTGCATGGCTTTTATAGCCTCTAGTAATTATATCAGCAGCATGGAGTCTATTTTTATCTCTTTTGAATGTGTGCAACATAAATGTCAAACACCATAAAATCTCTTTTTAGCATGTACCTTGTGAGCACAGTATTGAAAAGTGATGCAGCATTCAGAGAGATGTTGCATTTGAGGTCAGACAGACGAAAAATGGAAAACTCAATCGCGCCACTTAGCTGCATGAACTTTCAATAAGTCCCTTATCATCTTGAACTTTGAGCTGCTGCTTCTGCAAAATGGAATTCTACTGCTTACCTTATATAGGGTGCTGGCACTGTACCTAGTTTAATGTCTGGACTGACCCTCTTTCACAGCAGGTGCCTCCAAATTCCTAAATTTTATGTTTCATGCTTAAATGTTATGACATTTGAATGCCTTCCAGTGCCCTTTGCCAAACTTAGAAAAGAGAAATAATAAAACCTTACTGGCCCAGTATAATTAATGTAAATTATCATAGGATCCAATCACAGAATTATCATAGGAGAGAAATATACAGAACCTCCTTCCACCTAAAACTGTCCCTGGACTTAGCAAACAATAATAATAATAATAATACGTAGCATAGGGCTTCCCTGGTGGCGCAGTGGTTGAGAGTCCGCCTGCCGATGCAGGGGACACGAGTTCATGCCCCGGTCCGGGAAGATCCCACATGCCGCGGAGCGGCTGGGCCCGTGAGCCATGGCCGCTGAGCCTGAGCGTCCGGAGCCTGTGCTCCGCAATGGGAGAGGCTACAACAGTGAGAGGCCCGCGTACCGCAAATTAAAAAAAAAAAAAACGTAGCATTTATTAAGCACTTACTATGTGGCAAGCTCTAGGTCCTTTACATGTTTGGACTCATCTAATTCTCACAACCACCCAGTGAGATAGATAACTGTCATCATAGCCCATTCAGTAGAGGAAGACACTGAAGCAGGTTAAATAATCTTGCCAAAAGTCACAAGTTAGTAAGTAGAGGAGCTAGAATTCAAATTTAAGCAGTCTGACCCCAGAGCCCACAGAAAAGAAATGGTATGAGATAGGAGTATTCACATTGCTGAGCTTTTCTAACTTCTAATACAAGGTTGTTTCCTCTTTTTTCACTTCCTTTTTGGAATTGGCCCTTTAGGGCATCCAAATGGACTTGTCAGTTGGACACGTAAACCTGGAGTCCCTTACTCAGCTTCTGGTTAAGGGTCAGCATGCTTCCAGGGTTAAAATGGCCTCAGCGTGTCCAAGTGGTCTGGTGCCTTTTTTATGGCTCATTAGTTTATCTTTAATTTAACATAGATGGGGAGAAGAGAAAATGTGTTCTTTTCTAGTCAAAAGTATACTATCATGAAGAATAAACAAGAGGGTAGTAACTCGGAGACATGGAAGGAATAAATTTAAAAAGACAGGGCATATTTGATGGTCATAAACAAAGTACAGTGATCAAAGAAAGGACATATTTAGGTATGTTAGACATATAATAAATACCATATATTTTATGGGCAAAGGAATAAAAGACTGTTAAGTAAATTTTCTCCACTTTTTCATAAGCTAGTTGTTAATTATCCCAGTCATATTTCCATTGTTACCATTAGTTAGAGCTGGAGAGGCCAACACCATCAGAACTCACTCACTTGTATAGTTAAAGCTATTACTGACCAGATACTGAGCAGCCAGAGAAATGCTCGCATGTAAAACAGAACAGGGGTTCTGTTAAGAGAATTATGATAACTTGTAAACACCAAAGTGCTTCTCAACTTTTACCAAACTTTAAAATCAATCTTCTGAAATTTACAGTTATTAAGCTTGATCCTTAGTCTTTGCTATGGTGCCCTTATGAGTCATCAAACAAACTCGTATGTGGAAGTGTTTGAGAGAAGAAAAAAGGGAAGAGTAGATTGATCAATGATGATTACAATACCCTGGGACCTAAGAATACCCATAGTCAAGGGCATTGTGACCTGGATTCATCTAAAAGAGCCCCCAGAGCCTTGCTGAAGATAAGATATATGTGTAACATGTTCTGTGAAAACAGAGTCCTGAAGAGAGAAAAAAAAATTATATATATATATATATATATATATATATATATATATATTTCACATGAACTAAGCAGCAAAGTAGGTTGGGGAAAGGGAGAAGAGGGGATATAGGAAGGCAGGAAAGAAGGAAGGAAGGAAGGAAGATTCAATATCCTTGACCTCTGACAAAGGACCTATTTGGGGAAATGAAAGGAGTTGGTACACAGAGTCTTCTGAGAGCATTGTATGAACATACGAAATTGTATTGCCCACCCAATGCACGGGATGTGCTCCCCGATAGGTGGGCCAGACCTCAACTAGGGATTCCCAAGTTTAACTGTCCATATAAAAGTTAGAACATGAGCTCTTAATTTCAAGAAAAAAAAGAAAGGGAAGGAGAAAGGGAAATGGCTCTGTGTATAGAGAATCCTCACATGTCTGACCTCCTCTGAATGGTTGATACAACAAATTCAACCTAAGAGTAAAAGCATGGATACGTTTTTATTTGTAAAGAGTTAAGTTTCATAACTTTCTGAGACACTGAGACCATTGAAACAGCAAAGCTACCAGTAATTACAATCCTGAGATTCCCTAAAGTGGAAAGTCTATGAGCTGTCTAAAATGACACTGCATTTGCTACTCAGGTAAGATTCTTAAGGAGTTTTTTCTGGTTCTGATGTCCATTTTCACCTCCCCGCCTGCCCCCAACCTTGCCCAAAAGGTTGGGTAGCATTGTTCTGTCTCTGTTGGGGGCTGCAAATGGAAATTCTGGAGGGAGGAAGGATAGTCTTGGTCTGCAATTGCGAGCAAAAGGTACCACCTGAGTGTCTTTTGCGAGCTGCTTCCTTTAGATTAATGTATATCTGTCATCAGCTTAACTAAGCAGGTAAGGTGTTCATTAGCTAGGCTGGGTTTTCAAAGGGGGGTGGGTGAGTAGAGAGAACGAATGTAGAAGAGTGAGAAGAACAAACAAGTCAAAGCATTTGTTCATGCTGCAATCTACACATCAATTATCCTGCTGTGCTAATTACCACCTTTCCATACCCCAGGTACCTAAGCATTCACACTTACTCACTCTTTCATGCCTCTGATCAAAAAAAAAACGAAGAAGAAGAAAAAAAGGTGGAAAGAAATGATAGAAACAGAGGGATGATGAACCCAGAGGTGAAGTAAATTCTTAAATCAAAATCTCCCTTACATATGAAAAGTATAAATAAGGGGTCTTCTTCATTTTGCCATTGTTGTTTTAGACAATTAACCATTTGCAAATGTTTTAATTGCAAAATATTACTTACTGTCAGGCTTCCAGGAGTGCACTTCCTTCTAGTCAGCCCTTGTTTTGATACTAAAAAGAAGGTAGAGAGGTGAGAATTGCTGGTCTGGCCTGAGAGTTTGGGGTTGTGCCATTAGAATGAGATCAGATCATTAAAAGTCGGTGACAACTAATTATTAGGCTACTTTTCTGAGCCTATTCAGAAAGTGGGCCTTGAGGAGCCAGAGATCTACCTTTGTATCAAAACCTTGGTTCCCGCTCACCCACTGAACCTTCAGCTAACAATTAAACATCCTTTATTATGATGAAATCTGGGCTTGGAATCCCTGTTGGTTTGTGGGGCTTCCTTGTCAGGGTGCTCATTTTCTCATTTCAGAGTGAAGATGGATAAAAAGAAAACCTATTTCCTGTAGCTCATTTGATACCTGGTGGGGATTCCATTCAGGTGACAAGGATACAGGCACAGAGGGGGAACAGATGTGATTTACACACTCATTATCATTTGAATGAAAGTGCAGATAGGCCTGTTCAGGGGCCCGGGCATCACCTGGACAGCTTTCCTTCTGATCTTTATCCCATCTGAGAGGCCAGGTCCCCCTGACATCTTTAAATCCCCGACCCCCAGCTGGTGACACACAGAGTTTTATGACAGTCAGCAGTCCTCTGAAGCTCCAAGCACAGATGCCATTCAGAATTGTGCTTCACACTGTTTTTTTCATTGTGTTCAGGCTTAATCAGGAATATATCCAAAAAAAGCTTAACTTGAATAATTTCCTTTGGTACTTCTCCAGAAACCTGTTTGCCACTCGAAGTTTGTGTATAGTATTCTAAAGGGCCTCAGATTTTGTGTTCTTAAAGTTATGTGCATATGTAGCTGCTTCAGCTTTCAAAAAGGACAACAAAATGGAAAGGACCATAAGTTATAGATGTCATCAAAGTCCTGTGTTTTTCTGAGTATCAGATCAGACAACCTCAGTATCGTGATAGATGAATTTTAGAGTGCAAAGGCAGTGTAAAGTTCGGATGAAAGTACCAAAAAGAAAAGTTTTTATTTGGCCTGTTTTGCTCTTCAGAAAGGATTTTCAGCTTCTTTGTTTTGCTACCTGGAATGGCTGCTGTCACCAGGATCCCTCAAGAATTTTATGTTACTTATTTGTGGGATGTGTGAATAATATGGCAAAATTGCTTATGTCATCTGAGGAGTTCAAATGAGTTCTGTACAATACAAACTTTTTTCTTTTTCTAATACATTTTCAAGAAAGCTTGCTTTAGTGCAGGTCAAGAATGCACCACAACCTTGAATAACTTAAACTGTTGTTTTTAACCTTCGCTTATCTCAGGCAGCCTGACAGTTTTGGTGGGGAGCAAAAAGTGAAAGGAATCTGTGAGAACAAATGGTGTGGTGTTTTATGATTTTAATTAGGTATTGTATTAAAGAGAAAAATATAATGAACACAAGCACATACACATTTTATTTCCCATCTAACATTAACAGTTAAAGAAAACAATCACTATCAAATTACTTTGTTACAGTCCATAATTACAACTCAGGTTACGCTTAACTGTTATTAACAGAATGTACAGTAATATGTTCTGGCATCGTAATATGTTATTGTAGCATTATAATTAATCTTACAGGAAGTATAATAAATTTACAGTATCAGATTGAAGCAATACTGCATATAGATTTATTAATGCTTTTAATCAGTTCTGGCAAAATTAATTTTGCACTGATTGCTTACATTGGAATTTGCATATACTTAGTGAAAGTAATTTATTTTTTATGGATTCCTTTTTATTAAAATAGGGCATATGGCCCTTTAGCTACAAAACTTTGCTGATTCTTTAGCTAAAATATTCCTAAACGTTTTTAAATGCCATATATCTTCCATTTAAGATCGTTCTTTCTCTTAAAGTTTATTTTAAAACTATAATCTTTAAAATGCTTTCTTTATTCTCATTTCAGCGATCTATTTTTTATAACTATAATGCTTGTTTCCATGTTGCTATGAGCCTGTCTGTTTTTCCCCAGGGACCTAAGTTTGAATAAAAACATACTCCTTGAAACATGTCTATATTGATAAAGCATTGCATTAACATTTCAGAAAGTTTCATGTGTAAATTTAATAAAATTGAAAAATAATGAAATCTTACTATTTGAAAAGTCCGGTAAAAATGGGACAACACATGAGAATTTTATCATTATTTTGAGTGCAACTATATTCCAAAATGCTTTCTATGTTGTGCAAAGTATGTACAGAAAAAAGACAAGTGCAGAGTAAGAAAAAACTTAAACTGATGTAAATGTTGTCAATTGAAAAAAAGTAGTGGGAAAATATACCTTCTGTGTCTTTCTAGTAAAATTCATATGCTTTGTAAAGGAAAGTATATTATTCCCATCCAAAATATTAAAAATATCTTTTTGAAACATAAACTTGATATATTTTAATTTGTCAAGCAATTTGAAATTTTGAACAAGCTTGTATATGTTGGATCGATATTTTCCTTTTTCAAAAATATTAAATTAGCTATTCCAGTGGGTACCGATTAATTTTTAATTTATTATACAAAAAATATTTGAAGAGTGATTTCTTATTCTTCTAAGTCTTAACAACATCAGTGTTCCTTGGCTTGAAGATTAAGCAGGCATAATGATATATAGCTTTCTTTTCCTGCCTTAGTAAGTTAAAATATGAAAACCCTTCCATGAATTTATTATATAGATTCTGGATAATTCTGCTATTCTAAAACTAATTTTAAAAGAGTTAAATTAAGTATTTTGATATTGCTTGTATTCTTCACTAAAATACATATACACATATACAATAGTCTGGCCTCTCTGGGCTCAAAACCAAAGTGATTTGTAAAATGATTCTATGATTTTCCACAATAATAAATTAAGAAAGGCAGGTCTCGATATAAAACTTTACAATCAGTGTGTGAATACCCGTTTCAGGTCTTCACCTCCACGAGAGACATCCATTTTAATTTATGTAGCTGTTCTATCATCAAGGAAGATTCTGAACTTTTGAGGATTGGCCTTTATCTGCCCTAAACCTCTAACATTCCACTGTATCTCAATGAAACGGAGGTCCTGTTCTTTCTGCCCAGGGCTTTTGATAAGTGTTTGCAGACTATGTACACTTCTGAATAATAACTTTCAGTAAGGCAGAAGTCTTAAACATCTTAGTATCATTTTGTGCAGTATTATTCTGCTCTGCAAGATAATGTGTTATCAATACCTCATAAGATAACTGTGGCCAGAGAATGGATAAAATTCATAGTTACTTTCAAACTGCTCTCTTTTTTAGGGTGTGGGTCATAGATCATGCAGCTGTCAGCTAACAGATAATCTTGATGACTGGAATGAAACTAACAGAGAAAAAGGTGTCTTACATCTAAAACACTTAGAAAGGACTTAGTTAATTATACCCAAAAGAATTAGGGAGTGAAAAGATTTTAGGCTTATTTGTTTACAGCGAAAGAGTGGCATCTTTATC